>NC_050069.1:204978343-205132653 GCF_009764565.3 Dermochelys coriacea
CCTGGCCGTGCAATATCAAGAAAGAAATACTGTTCCTTATTGGGAAATAAGGCAGAGAGAGATGTACCACTCTGAAGCTCACCACTGCCTCAAACCTCACAGCAGTCCCAGGAGCCCTGGGGAACTATTCCTCCCAAACCAGAATGAAACAGTGGAGTGATATAGGTTTTTCATTAGCAACCAATCTAAAGAGGAAGGGATAGTTCCCAATGTTACAGCCTTAAGCATGCTGGCTGCTACCTGCAGTTTTGGGTACTTGACAGATTATGGACAGGATAGTCTGTGACACGTGAGAACACCAGCTGTGGGAGTGGCTGGCGATCTCACATTAGACAGATGCTTAGACATAGGGTGTGTAGAGAAGCCTCAAAAGAAAGGATGAAAATCCCAAGAGGCACCCTCAGAAGTACATGTAGTAAGACAATAACAAAGGACAGCAGGTGACCAGAGTTCCATACTCCTTATGAGATGCATTTACTATGGGAAACAGCATGAGAGGGGAAAAGACAAGTGCTCTAGGACAGCATTGAAAGCCCTTGGGGCTACACTTCTCTTGAAGTGTTTCCTCCACCCACAGATGTAACACTGCCCTGCTCGGGCTAAAGGCCTGGCCCTCAGACCTGGCTTCTTGCCCCAGGCTCTCTGGCCCCTCATCACCTCCTGGAAGGCCTTGAGCAAATAATGCTGCTTTTCCACTAACTGCCTCAGGCATTCCTGCAGGTATCTCTGTGCCTCCCACTGTTGTTGCTGGATCCCCAGGATCTGCCTCACCAAGGACTGAATCCCCCTTGGTTGCTCTTCAACCTCCTTCAGTGAGAGCAGCAGCTCTGAATTCCAGCCTGGGAAGGTACACCAAGCAAGATACACTTCCGCTAAAAAGGCCTCCTTTCACAGTAGCTCCATAGTCCCTTTACCCCCAAGTGTCCTTTAAATAGTCTTTCCAACTCCCTTTGTATCCGGGATGGCTGTCAAACAGTCTCTGAGTCCCCTCATCTCAGGAGTGACTGAATGCCCACATTCTCCACCATGTGTGATGGGGTTCACTCCACACTGAGGTGCCTACTGCTGGCTGTCCCAGGGATTAGCTCTGCTAGCCAGTGCACCCCCTTCTAGTGGTGTCTTGCATCACTTCTGCTCCAGGATCCACATCACTTCCAGGACCGCATTATCCTCTTCATGACACAGCCCTCCGGCCGTGTCATGCTCTGTTCTCTCCCATTCTGAGGGAATTGCAGTCTGCTGTCCAGCCACTTCCCTCATTGGCAACTACAGTCAATTGTCTGGCCATTTCCTCAGCAATGAGTGTGGGGACCTGGGCCCACCCACTACTCTGGGTCTCAGCCCAGGGACCCTGTAGATGGCTTCCATTTGCTGCAATCCTCTCCGACTCCTCAGTTCATTTTCCAGTGCCATTTCCCTGCAGCCCCAGCACCCTCTTTGCTCTTGCCTCAGGGCCTCAGCCTGGGAATCTCTACAGTCAACTAAGAGCCAGCTTTAGGTCTCCACTCTCATCCCTAGGTCACTGCTAACAGCACTGCTCTGCATAAGCGCCGACACCGTGGGTGCTCCAGGGCTAGAGCACCCAGGGGAAAAAAAATGGTGGAAGCTGAGCACACACCGGCAGCCCTCCTACCAAAACCTCCTCTTCTCCCAGCGCCTCCTGCCTGCTGGTGGGCCCCGCCGATCAGCGCCTCCCCCTCCGTCCCAGCGCCTACCACCTGCTGCAGATCAGCTGTTTCGCAGCATCAGGAGGCACTGGGGAGTTGGGGGGAAGGACCGAGGAGCAGTGTGCTCAGGGGAGGGGATGGAACTGGGCAGGGAAGAGGCGGGGCAGGAGTGAAAAGAACCAGGGCAGGGGTGCGGCCTTGGGGGAAGAGGTGGAGTGGGTGCGAGGCCTGGGCAGAGCAAGGGGGGAGCAGCCCCCAGCAGATTAGAAACTCGGCACCTATGCTGTTCTGTCTAGAATGCTAGTTCCTTTCTGCCTGGCCAGGAACCTGATCTTCCCTCATCAAGCTTCAGTCAGCTACTGAGCTTGCTCTGGCCTGCAGCTCTTCTTATATGGGCCTGCCCGGCCCTGATTGGCTGCTCCTCAGATTGGCTGCTTTTTGTGCAGCTGCTCTAGGGCTCTATTAACCCCTAACAGGCCAGTATTGGGCAGGCACCCCATCATAGCCCCTAATCCTCAAATCTCTGCCTCCTTCTCCACCCCAGGAGTACCCACCCTAACCCCCAACCTCTGCATTCTTTCCCCCAATGCAGGTCCCAAATATCTGCCTCCTTCCTACCCATTTTCCCTTCTCCCTAATACTAGGAACCCATCCCATTCACTGATCTCTGCCTCCTGCTCTTTGTTCCTGGCACCCCAACATCATCACTTTAGTCTCTCTATCTTTCCCTCCAATCATCCCCAAGAGTCACCACCTTCTTTATGTATTTTTGACCCAATATCAAGTAGAGACCACGGTTGTATCTTAAGCAACGCACTGTAGAGTCTCCTGTAGGTTACCCAGCATGTATTTATTCAATCTTTATTTGTAGGTTAGGTTTCAGTACAGAATATTGGGTGGGACTTTCCAAAGTATCTATAGAAGTTGGGTGCCACCTAACTTTCTTAGGTGCTTTTGAAAATCCCATCCAACAATTTAGCAGTGATGGAAAGCTGATATTGTTTGGCTTTTATGCTTTTTAAAGTGGCAGCAAAGATTTTCATTAAATATGTGTAGTCAGCTCAAAATCCCAAAAGAAGAAATATAATTCTCTCTAAACAGTGTCATACTCCCTCATCCAACTGTCAGTGCTCATTTCTTCTTCTGAAGATCAGGGAAACTCAGGTGCGGTGATTCCCAAACTGTGAGCCATGGCTCTGTTGGGGAGCCATGGCTCTGTTGGGGAGCCATGAGTGTTTGGGGGAAAAAATCAGTAATTTTGTTTTTTTTCTAATTAAGTAACAATTAGAAGTCCCCTGAGTTGTATCTATGGGTCTGTCTCATGCTGCTACTGCTAGGTCTGTGAGCCTTTCTGGGTAAAAAGAAAAGGAGTACTTGTGGCACCTTAGAGACTAACAAATTTATTAGAGCATAAGCTTTCGTGAGCTACAGCTCACTTCATCGGTAAGTTTATACTGCAGCTTGGGAACGTGCCCCCTGGCTAAGGTGACCAGATAGCAAGTGTGAAAAATCAGGACCCTTTTTTTTCAGGGGGAAGAGTGGGGGGCGGAGGAGGTATAGTTGTGTATATAAGACAAAGCCCCTAATATCGGGATGTCTGATCACTCTACCCCCGGCCCAGCTGGACAGACTCACATTAGCTTGTCTCAAAAAGCCTTAGAAGCATCTTATGTTATGGCAATGCAATCTACAAACCAGCACACACCATTGGTGAGACCTTAGAAGAACTCAGTGCGTGGTGGGGTGACCACATGTGCCAGGTCACAATTTCACTCACTCAAATTTGGCCTAGACATACCCTCCCCAACATGATGGAGGGGCAGCCAGGCCAAATCTAATCTGCACTGTGATCCCGTGTACCAGGTGGCAACACCCAGAGCTGGGCCAAACCATAGCACAGGAGCTGCCACTGCAGGGTAAGTTTTTCATGTCATAGGTTTTTTTTCATTTTAGTGTTGTTTTGCATTTGCAGAAGACATGGGGGCTCTAACTATGGAAACCCAAACACTTTTAATGTTAAATTAAGCCAAGAGCTGAATGCAGCTTGCCTGGCTTTTAGTTATCTCCTCCAATCTAGTATTCAAAGCAAGGCTCCAGAAGGTCAAAGCAATGACTTTTTAAAAAATCTCAGTTGTGTCAATCATCTGTCTCTCCACCCATTTAAGCCGTGTTCTGACTCGTGACTGGCAAACACAACGCAAATAAAAACCCATATGTAAAAAGAATAAATATATCAAAGCACATCCCAGGGCTCAGCCAGAGCATATTCATCCCATTCAGCTGCCAGGAACTGCTCTCCAGTGAATGCAAATTTTACATTTTTTCCTCTATAATTTCTAAAAAAAAGAAAGTTTAGAGATTTTACCCAAACTCTCTTTATAATCTATAGTCTCTTTAAAATCATAAATTTGCCCATAACAGCAACCAGACACGAATCCTCTCTTATTTTTCATTGCTGGCAAAGCATTGAATAGTTTGGAGTGAGATTTCATGGTTAGAATATTTTGTACTATTAAATCTGTTCCTTGTTTATATCCATGCTAGCCATAATTTCCTGCTACTTACTGTGTTTAAAAAAACTAGTTCATTTTGGTGGTTCCCACTCCTACCCCTTTTTGTTGAGAGTTATGCCAAGGCTGTCTTTTGTTCTTTTCTCTTTTGTTGTGTCAAAAGTACTGCTGCTAAATATGAATGCACTGCTTTGATCTCTCTCTCTCTCTGGATACATCCACTGTATTAGTGTTGACCATAATGGACCAAATCCTGAGTTCCTAACTCCGTTTTTATCTTGTCCTTATTCAGGCAAATTCCCATGAAAGTCAATGCTGCCTAAAACACACTTCTCCATAAAAATCCAAGTTGTCTTCTCAGAGAAGTGCCAACCAACCAGACAGTGTAAAATGTCCACTAGTCCAAACACAAGTTGCAGAATCACTTGATGAATGCTAAACTTCACCTTTCAAACACTGCCCTTCATTTCATCAAAACCTTTTCAGCCTTTATACATTTTCCCTTCAGATTGTTATAAACTCATCAGGGCAGGGAACGTAGGCCAGATCCTAAGGTATAGGGATAGTAAAGGGTGCGGGTGAGGGCTGTCTATGCACGAGACTGAAGTCCTGATTTGTACTCCCCCATTTCTAGTGCTGCCTCCGTGTACAGCCAGTCCCCTTAAACAAGTGAGAGCAACACTCTAATTTATACCAGCTGCAACAGTCCCAAGGACTAGAACAAAAGCCAAGGATCAACATGGTGCAGGGCCCTCATCTCCTCTCACCACATAACCATTTCCTTGATATATCAACAGCAAGGTAAGGGAAAGGGGTACGTGTTCCTACATTAGCTCTATGCCATGAGATGATCACTCTTAAACTGAAGTGTTCCACCCTGGACCAGTTATTTTGTCACTAGGGCCAATTATTCTGTCACTATTGTGACATAAAGCTGCTGCACTGCCCTAAAAAATCTGGCCCCTTGTTTTCAAAGGAACACAGAACTAGAAGAGCCCTCCTGGGTCATAGAGGGTATGTCTACACAGCAAAGAAAACCCCACGGCTAGCTCATGCCAGCTGACTCATGCTCCCTGGGCTCAGGCTATGGGGCTGCTTCATTGCTGTGTAGACTTTCAGGCTCGGGCTGGAGCTTGGGCTCTAGAACCCTGCGGGGTGGGAGGTTCCCAGAGCTCAGGCTGCAGCCCAAGTCCAGAAGTCTCCACAGCAATGAAACAGCCCCATAGCCTGAGCCCCGGGAGCCCAAGCCAGCTGGCATGGGCCAGCTGCAGGTTTTTCTTTGCTGTGTAGACATGTACAGTGTCTACTCTCCTGCTGTAACAGGTGATCCAGTGACATAAGCTTATTCATAAATTTATCACTGGTTAAGTTGTTTGCCCCCACTACTGCTATTGGGAAGCTGTTCCAGCACCTCACTCCTCTCATGCTTAGAAACCTTTTTCTAACTTGCTGCATAAATATATTCATGGCCAGTTTATATCCATTCATTCTTGGGCCAACATTGTCCTTTAGTTTAAAAAGCTCTTCTTGCTCCCTGGTGTTTACCCCCTGATATATTTATCCACAGTAATTATATCTCCTCTCAGCCTTCATTTTGCCAGGCTAACCAAGCCAATCTCTTTTAGCCTCCTTTCATAAGATGGGCCCTCCATTCCCACTGCACCTTTTCCAGTCTGAATTCATCTTTCTTGAACATAGGGATGAAGAATGTACATGATTCTGGTCACCCATCAGTATATCAACATGTCATTGGTAGTCTATAAATTATAAATGTTAAATAATGTTTTTGATAGTGTTAGCAATGGCAAGAAGAATTTGATCATGCTGGAAATAATTGCCTGCTGTCCATCTCCTGTCGAGGATTTCAGCATTTATTGTTTAAAAATAAATCTAAAGTGCCCTTTTAATTCAAGACCAGTTTTACAAAGAAGGTACTCTAGTTACAAATTCCTTCTATAATTCTATTTTGAGGAATACAGCAATATGAAACTCCAAAAGGGAGAACACCACAGATGCCCTTAGAGGACTGAGAGGAAGCACTTCCCAGGGTTAAATGAGTCTACTGGTGGTCTTTTCAATAATTATTCTTTTGATATTTTGAGAGTTGTTTACGTGACTGGAGAGAGGATGGTTATTTGCTGAGTATTTATTTTTCAATAAAACACTGCTTGTTCAAGTATGTTACACTTGGGGTACTGATAGGGAAGTAAGACTATGGCTATGATTTGAACTTTGAAGATAAGGAGCTTGTGAATGGTTTTTGACTTGAAAGGGCCAAATGTGTGTGAAGAAGAGTTATGGGAACTGGCCTATGAGGTATTTGCCAGTGGGGAAGACAAAAGAGGATTGGAATGCTACAGTACCTAGGAGAAATCAACAGAATTGCTTAATTTGTTTTGTCAAAAACCTATGTAAACCTGTTTTTCCCTAATGTGGCCCACTAGCAATCCGTCTGGTTTAAATAAGAAGGGAGTGCTATAGAAGGGAATGAAGTTAAATTAAAGATGACAAAGGTAGAATGCATCTACAAAAAATGTAGAATACGCTTCCAGGAGCAAAGCAAAAGCCTGGAGCTGGATATTAGGAGTTACAGTTCTTGTGGTCAAATTCTCATTTTGATCAGCCACAGGAATTACTCTGGTTTTACATCAATGTAATGACATAAGAATTTGACCCTGGTTTCTATTTCTGGACTTGCTACCACTTGCTTATGACCTTTAGGTAAGTCATTTGGGGCTAGATCTTGCCTGGTCCTTGCACGCTGTGTAGAGAGGGAGGCAAAGGAGTTAGGAGTCCCCACCTCCCTCCTGTGGCCCATGTAAGGGCTGAGCAGAACTGGAGTATAGGACTGTTCCTGAGAGATGCCCCAGAAGTGGGATGGAGGGGTGGGGAATAGGCAGAACCATAGCTCTTCTGCCAATGACTAGGGTGGGAGGGGGAGGAGAGATGATACATCCCTTGAGTGATGGATAAAAAGGATGATGATGGGTAATAAATGGAGGAGCACACCCACAGGAAAGGGGAGAGAAGAGAAGAAGCTGGGAGGAAGCTTACATGCACAGCAGGGATGTAAATAGTATTTGAAAAAAGTAAACGTTTTAACTATTAAAATTGTACTGGTTAAACGTTTAACAGTTAGACTCCGCTGCTGCCCCCTGTGCCCAGGATTCCAGCTCCCACCCTGCACGCCCAGGGCTCTGCTGCCTGCCCCGCGCCCGGGATCCCAGCTGCCACCCTGCACGCCCAGGGCTCTGCTGCCTGCCCCGTGCCCGGGATCCCAGCTGCCACCCCGCACGCCCAGGGCTCTGCTGCCTGCCCCGCGCCCGGGATCCCAGCTGCCACCCTGCACGCCCAGGGCTTTGCTGCCTGCCCCGTGCCCAGGATCCCAGCTGCCACCCTGCACGCCCAGAGCTCTGCTGCCTGCCCCACGCCTGGGATCCCAGCTCCCACCCTGCATGCCCAGGGCTCTGCTGCCGCCCCACATCCAGGATCCCAGCTCCCACCACTTTTAGGTCTGTACGTAAAAAAATAAATGGACACAAATCAGACGTCAAGATTTATAACATTCAAAAACCAGTCAGAGAACACTTCAATCTCTTTGGTCACTCAATTACAGACCTAAAAGTGGCAATTCTTCAATAAAAAGCTTCAAAAACAGACTCCAACGAGAGATTGCTGAATTGGAATTAATTTGTAAACTGGATACAATTAACTTGAATAGAGACTGGGAGTGGATGGGTCATTACACAAAGTAAAACTATTTCCTCATGTGTATACCCCCCCTCACCCCCCACTGTTTCTCAGACATTCTTGTCAACTGCTGGAAATGGCTCACCTTGATTATCACAACAAAAGGTTTTCCCCCCGCCCTCTCCTGCTGGTAATAGCTCACCTTAAGTGATCACTCTGGTTACAGTGTGTATGGTAACATCCATTGTTTCATGTTCTCTATGTATATAAATCTCCCCACTGTATTTTCCACTGAATGAATCCAATAAAGTGAGCTGTAGCTCACAAAAGCTTATGCTCAAATAAATTTGTTAGTCTCTAAGGTGCCACAAGTACTCCTTTTCTATTTGTAACCAATTGCTTTAGTTAAACAAGCTTAATTTGGTTTTATTTGGTTAGTGATCTGCTTCATTCTGTTTGCTATCGCTTTAACCACTTAAAATCCACCTTTTGTAGTTAATAAACTTATTTCTTGTTTATAATATAACGCAGTTTATGTAATTTCTAACGGGGGGTGGGGTGGGGCAGGCAAGAAGTTGTGCACATCTCTCTTCACATTGAGGAAGAGGGTGGATTTTTATGAGCTTGTGTTGTGCAGATTTTTCTATACAGTGCAAGACAGTATTATATTGGGTTTATCTCCCAAAAGGGGTGAGCACTGAGTGCTGGGGGAGTCATCTCACACAGAGCTGACTTCAGTCTGTGTATGTCTGCAGCGGGGGGGGGGGGGTGTGCGCGTGTGCTGCAAGAGGCCGGAGAGCTTAATTCAGCACAGCAGGGAGAGGGAACCCAGGCTAGTTGAGCAGGAGAGGCTCAGTGAAATCCCAGCACATCAGGTGGCATCCCAGAAATGGGCGTCCAACTCATCACAAATACTATAAATGAATGCATAATAAACATGAAAGTGTGTACTAGTTGGTACTTATACATTTACATGCCTCTCTGCACATGCAATTACCCTAATAGTAGATACAAAGTTAGACAAGCAATTCCTTGCACATGTTTGCACATAGACAAAAGCCTCTACTTCCTGGAAAATTGTCTCTCAACACCAACATCCACAATAACTAAGAAAGACTTGTTTGATGTTGTTGGGGTAACAAAAAAATAAAAATCATCCAGCATACAGGTCCTAGCACAAGGCCTTCTATGCCATTTAAACCTACCCACTTCAGCCTTTCTTCATTAGGAAGGATTTCACCTCAAGGACACTTGCTCTGACGCTACTGAAATATTTAACTTCATTAATTCATAGAATATTTCCTAACAGTAGTGTGAGCCTCATCTCTCAGCCCTTTATAAATTAAGGTTTGGTCAAAACTCTTGTTTGTCTTACAAATGTTCCCACAATTTAAAAGTCAGGTTTTCTTCTCAATAAGGATTTTTTGGGTCTGTAAAGCCAAAAAGGTCTTTAGTTACCACTAAAGGTCTTTAGTTACCACTTTAGCTGGTAGTGCAAGAGTCCTTGTACTTTGTACTTGACTATACTTTAATTAAGAAGCTAGTATTATGTGACTGAATGCACCACTGTATTCACATTCTACACATCATTGTAATAATGTTCGTATAAAATATGCCTTGTGAGGTATCATTTGAAAACCAATAACTTGATGGTCAATAATATCATGGTAAAATGTATGTAGCAACATTATATGTAAAGTTATGAGTATAAGCTGAAATTATTGACTGAAATGTGTTTACCAGGCAAGTGTGTACACTTGGTTGGGGTAAACCTGTTCCTCAAAGACAAAGGACAAGCTAGCACTTCTAGCGAGGTGACATCAACATTGACAATCACCAGTCAAGTGGCCATTCTTTGGCAATGGAGGGAAGCAGGAATAGATGGATCTACATTTTAACAACAACATGGAACTTCTTTCACCATGGGACTTCATGTCTCTGTCCTCACAGTGGGAAGAAACTTTTCCTGAGGGTTACCCCAAGGTAAATGCATTTCAAAGGGTGACTGGATTATAAAAGTGATTTTTAACTGATTTTTTGCACTGTGAGCTGAATATATCCTAAGCATAGGTTTGTAGAGTTAGATGGCTTTGCAAAAATCAAGCACAGAACTAGACACATCAGTATACTAAATGGAAATGTTCTCATATCTCTAATACATGAGGATTTTATTGACTAGGTTTAGAAATCTGAAACATTACCTTTATTTTTAATCCAATCTATTCCTAGATTGTAAACCCCCTGGGTTAGGGACCATCCTTTTTCTCTGTGTTTGTTCAGCTCCTAGCACAATGGATCCTAGTCCATGACAAGGGTTTCTAGGTGCTATGGTAAGACAAATAATAAATAATAACTAGTATACATGTCACCTGCCTAATATAGCTGGTGTCATTCCATTGCATCAAGTTGTGGCTAGCTTGCTTGGGTGCATGCCCAGGCTCTTGTTCACCTGCTGACTTCAGGAGGCAGGTGTTGGGAAAGTGCACAATACATCTTTCTGCAGCCACAGCAAGGAATGCTGTTCTGTGTGCAGTCTCCTGCCTCCCCAGAATCTGTGCCAACAGAATAGCTAAGAGAATCTCCTTACAAGGAAGGTGGTATTGGCCCCTCTACTTATGTTCCCTAACACTTTCCACTATAAAAGTCTTGCAACCTTTTCTGTGATAAGCTTTCACATCTCCATTGTTTACAGCGGGCCTTTGATATTCTGCAAGGGAATAGTCCTCATGTTAGAGAAGCGTCTTTTCTTTGTTCCATGAAATTCTGTTCAGTTTTTCCTGAGATATAAACTGTTAAAAATTACTATTTCCCATCTCATAGGTTCCTCAGGAATATTTCTGCAGTCTGCCAAAATAATAACTAAGAAGGCCCTGCACTGTAGGATGATCTCACACTGCCACCAAAGAAGCAGCAGCACACCTTGTCCTAGGAACACTTAGGATAGGGGCAGGCAAACTTTTTGGCCTGAGGGCCTCATCGGGTTTCTTAAATTGTATGGAGGGCCGGTTAGGGGAGGATGTGCCTCCCCAGACAGCCGGCATGGCCCAGCCCTTGCCCCCTATCCAACCCCCTCTGCTTCTCGCCCCCTAACAGCCCCCCAGGAACCCTCCACGCTCTCAGTCTCCTGACCGCCCTCAGACCCCCTGCCCCATCCAACCTCCCCTCTCCTTCCTGACTGACCCTGGGACCCCTGCCCCATCCACCCCCACTTCTCCCTGACCGCCCCCGGACCCACTGCCCCAAACTGCCCCGCCATCCCATCCAACCCCCCCCCCTTCCTGACTTCCTCCCCAGGACCCTTGCCCCATCCACACACACCCTGCTCCCTGCCCCTGACTGCCCCCCATCGCCCCATCCAACCCCTCCTCTCCTTCCTGACTGCCCCCCGGGACCCCTGCTCCCATTCAACCCCCCTGTTCCCTGCCCTCTGACCACCCCGACCCCTATCCACACCCCTGGCCCCTGACCACCCCCCAAACTCCCATGCCCTCTATCCAATCACCCCCCCACACCTGCTCCCTGCCCCTTTACTGCGCTGCCTGGAGCACTGGTGACTGATGACACAGCTGTACCAGGACAGGCAGCCACACCGGGCAGCACAGAGCACCGGGTCAGGCTGCGGCTCTGCAGCTGCACTGCCCCAGGAGCTCGCAGCCCTGGCGCCCAGAGCATTGCGCTGGCGGCACAGTGAGCTGAGGCTGCGGGGGAGGGGGAAGAGCAGGGGAGGGGCTCCCGGGCCAGGAGCTCAGGGGCCGGGCAGTATGGTCCCGCAGGGTGGATGTGGCCTGTGGGCTGTAGCTTGCCCACCTCTGACTTAGGAGCTGCTGGAGCTGCCACAGTGGAGGAAACAGAGTGGAGCTGTGGAGCTAGGCTTCCCCCTAGAACTCAATCAGTCCCTTTGCCTCCTTCTGGGACACTGCATGGGCAGGAGCTTCCCCAATTTCTTGAGGAGAGTAAGAAAGAAAGTAAACATGTAAGAGAACTGAGAATTCTCCTCCCCCACTCCTAACTTTCCTGAGCCAAGCAGTCCATCCCCCTCTGAGATTATAGCCTTTTCTTTCTACCGGCCTATGGAGTTATTCCTGTAGCTCAAGTGGAAGCAATCTGTCCTGCAATGATGAAGTCCAAATCCCACTGATGGTGCATGATGAGAAAGTTGTTTGAGTTGCACATAATAGATTTTTTTAATCTTTTCTTTTTAAAAAGAAAACTCGGAAATTCTATTTAAAAAACCTAAGAATGTTATCTAGGTTGCAGAGTCAAGCACTCAAAAGTTAGGAAATACCAGACTTATAGCTGACTGTGCAACCTAGATTGATGCCCATTGTGCATATGTATTACGATAAAGTCTTTAATAACATGATCACATACTTTTTTTCCACATAACCCTAGCCTCATTCATTGCCCAGGATAGACGCACAAAAGGACAGAATTAAGGTTGTGCGGGCAACCCTAAATCTGGCATTTCCTAACTTGGTATGCTTGACATTGCAACTTAAATAATTATTTGTATGTATTTTACCCCATATAATGGGAGGCAACATTCAAATGAACACATTTCACATCAAAATAAACATAATGAAACAGAATTCTTTCTTTTTTTCCTTTTCAACTTGCCTCTTAAAATAAGAGAAAAAATAATGGAAAAAATGTTAATGCAGTATTACAAATCAGAATTCATATACACTAATGTCAGGAAATTAAAAGCTTTATTTTCCACAGCAACTGTAACAGCCACATTACACAGATATAGTGAGTCACACACGTAGATATAGAATACTTCATTTTCACAAAGGGGGCTGACTTATGGTTGCCATGGGAACCTTGAACTTCCTGACATGGGTACACACAGTCCTACTGCCTACCTATGATGTTGCATTATCTTTTAGGAGGAAGAAGAGTTAGCACTGAATATCTAAATACTCTCCTTCCATACTCAGCTTCATGCTGTGAGAAATCTTGTTGTCAAACCATAAAAACTCTTCCTGTTTTGCCTCTAGCTCACTATTTGCGTCCCTTAAATCTCTTATCTTCTCTCCTACTTTCCTGTTTTCTTCCTCTTTCACTTGCCTTCCATTCCAGGATCGCACGCACACAGGATCCATGAGTGAGAAATGAGGATACTCTAAGATTAAGTGTAAATAAAACCTCCTAAGTGAAGTTATTATATTTAGCTGCTGCTGTCAGTAATCTTCACTTGTGCTGTGTTGCATTGGCTCTCCCAATAAGTACTGCCATATCTATCAAATGCATAAGTCTGGCATGCTCTGATTAAATGAAGAAAATAAATTTGTCTGAACTCTACCCTTTAACCTGTTATGCTACCTGATTTACATTTTACTGTCAATATTCTGAATTTTAGAAAGTCTCTTACCTAAGGTCTATCTATGAAAATTATACTGGTGCATTTATGAAGAAACTGAGGATGGATTTTATTTAAATGTTCTTGAACAAATTCAAACACCTTAAACAGCATCTGCAGGTTGTTCTCTAACATTCTGTGGATTTTTGTAGAGGGAGCAAGGCTACGTGGTTAGAACACAGAAATGGAAATTGGGATTTATTGATTCTAGTCTTCATTCTGTCCGTGACTCTGTGTGAAAATGGACTCTTCATCTCAGTTTCCCTCATCTGTAATAGCGGGTATAATCTGCAGATGTGTTCCTTGTAAAAAGGGAAGTCTGCATACACAGTGCCTTAAATTATGTACAAATATATATGAAATAGCAATAGTAAGATGTGTGTGCATAAAAGTCATGGCTGTGAAGCTGGTCCTTTAGGACTCCAAAAAGCTGAGCTTTATTCTTAGAACTTGCCCTACCATAATCCCTTCTGTGATCGGTGTCATGTGGGCTTTTTTGTTTTGAATGTAAGATAATCAGCGGAAGACACAGGCTATTGCTTTTCAAACCATACAACATATGTACCTGAAGGTACCTCTCATTCAAAAATACTTTAAGAAACCTTTGAACTGTTTGTGTTCTCTCTTGCTGTGGGAAATATTGCTACATATATCTTGAGTGTGCTTCCAGCTGCTAGAGAGATTTGATACACAGCATACTATTCCTTCATGGTTTGTGTACAGACTGAGGTAAAGGGACATAGTGATGAACAGAGTAGTCAGAAGCATTGTGTTTTCTAAGTGTCTAAGGAAAAATAAGAGCTTGTCTACACACAAACATTTTACCACTTTAACTAGTACAGTTAAAGCAGTACAACTCTGCTAGTGTGGATACAGTTCGTTATACCGGTACAAAAGGTGCTTATACTGGCATAGCTTATTCCATATGGGATGGGAAATAAACTATACTGGTATAAGGCCACCTTTATACCATATAACTGCTCACATGAATGGTTATAGCAATTTAATTATAGCCATAAAAAAAATCACCCCTAACCACCATAGTTATACCAATATAAAAGCTATATGTACAGCAGATCTTAATGTAGGTAGCAATCATCATGAGTGAGATGTTTTCATTGAAGGTTATAGAAAGAGGCACAGGTTGGTCAGGAAAAAATATAATGAAAAAAGTAGTGAAAATCATTAGCAGCAGGACCAAAATCTTAATAGCAAATACAAAAATGCCCATCAGTGCCTCAAGAGCAGGCAGAATGAAGGTATACAGTACCAAGGCTTTCATAGAATGCTGCTCTCTAGCTTGGGCAATGCTTGTGACTGACTACGAAGATTGCAGTGTTCATTTTTTGTTATGGTCTAGTGGCTGAAAATGATGAGATGTATGACACCATTGAACCCGAAGGTTCATTTCAGGCTAATGTGCAAGCAGAGTTGGAACATCTATGGGCCCCATTATCAGATAAAGATAACCATGGAATTCACATCCAGTTTATGCAATGTGCTTTTCTAGAAAACGGCCTTATGGGAGAATAAGCCCAGATGGTATTTGTTCTATAATACTGATCTTATTAATTCAAATTTTAACCCCAACTATAAACAATTCCATTTGTTAAAAAGACACACTTATAGAAGTTACTAAGAAAGGAAATAAAATATTTCATTTATCATGATATAGAACCCTTAATAGAATCTATGAAATACAAGATTTGTCATTGAAGATGTGCTTATATGATCATTCTGTACTCCTAAGAATACATTTACAGTGAAGAAGATATACTGATGAAGACAAGTAAATATCATTTACTTATTTCTTAATTATTTTTATTTATTAACTTTTCTGTTATAGAGTAAGAGAACCATACAAATAGCAACAAGAATTATTTTGCAAACATCCACAGTAGTACAGTAGACATCAAAGCAGATTCTGTTGGGTCAGAATCTGTTCTCAGTTATACCCAGACACTCCCACTTACATCAGTGGGATTGTTCAATTGTCACAGAGCAGAATTTGGCTACAGTCTCCCAAAATCCAGAGAGGACAAAGGTAGCACCACATCTAATAGCAGATGCCTCTCATATAGCAGACAAAGGCATAACAAAATCCAGTGTCTAGAAATTGAAGTTAGAAAAATTCAAATCAGAAATCAGACACACATTTTAACAGTGACAGTAATTAACCACTGGATTTGGTAAATTCTCTATCACTGAATCTTTAAATCAAGACTGGATGCCTTTCTGAAATACACATAGTCTAGTTCAACCACACATTACTGAGCTTGATGCAGGAATTTCTGAGTGAAATTTCATGGCCTGTGTTACGCAGATCAGACTAGATGATTGTATTAGTCTCATCTGACCTAAAATATAATCTACCTACCTATGAGCATTCTCCATTTGTAGAATTACAGTGCAAATGGCAGACACTTCCCTCAAAAAGCAGTGCCCTGGGTTTATGGATTTAAGACACAGGGTTCTCATAGATTAAAGCCAACAAAATCTAAACACACACCACCATAACTGTCTTGAAAACAGAAAAGGAGTACTTGTGGCACCTTAGAGACTAACAAATTTATTAGAGCATAAGCTTTCGTGAGCTACAGCTCACTTCATCGGATGCATTTGGTGGAAAAAACAGAGGAGAGATTTATATACACACACACAGAGAACATGAAACAATGGGTTTATCATACACACTGTAAGGAGAGTGATCACTTAAGATAAGCCATCACCAGCAGCGGGGGGGGGGGGGGGGGGGGGAAGAGGAAAACCTTTCATGGTGACAAGCAAGGTAGGCTAATTCCAGCACTTAGCAAGAATATCAGAGGTTTCAGAGTAGCAGCCGTGTTAGTCTGTATTCGCAAAAAGAAAAGGAGTACTTGTGGCACCTTAGAGACTAACAAATTTATTAGAGCATAAGCTTTCGTGAGCTACAGCTGCATCCGATGAAGTGAGCTGTAGCTCACGAAAGCTTATGCTCTAATAAATTTGTTAGTCTCTAAGGTGCCACAAGAATATCAGAGGAACAGTGGGGGGTGGGGTGGGAGGGAGAAATACCATGGGGAAATAGTTTTACTTTGTGTAATGACTCATCCATTCCCAGTCTCTATTCAAGCCTAAGTTAATTGTATCCAGTTTGCAAATTAATTCCAATTCAGCAGTCTCTCGTTGGAGTCTGTTTTTGAAGCTTTTTTGTTGAAGTATAGCCACTCTTAGGTCTGTGATCGAGTGACCAGAGAGATTGAAGTGTTCTCCAACTGGTTTTTGAATGTTATAATTCTTGACGTCTGATTTGTGTCCATTCATTCTTTTACGTAGAGACTGTCCAGTTTGGCCAATGTACATGGCAGAGGGGCATTGCTGGCACATGATGGCATATATCACATTGGTAGATGCACCTTCAGCCCCCAACTAAAACCTCTCCAACGCATCATCAAGGATCTACAACCTATCCTGAAGGACGAGCCATCACTCTCACAGATCTTGGGAGACAGACCTGCTTACAGACAGCCCCCCAATCTGAAGCAAATACTCACCAGCAACCACACACCACACAACAGAACCACTAACCCAGGAACCTATCCTTGCAACAAAGCCCGTTGCCAACTCTGTCCACATATCTATTCAGGGGATACCATCATAGGGCCTAATCACATCAGCCACACTATCAGAGGCTCGTTCACCTGCGCATCTACCAATGTGATATATGCCATCATGTGCCAGCAATGCCCCTCTGCCATGTACATTGGCCAAACTGGACAGTCTCTACGTAAAAGAATGAATGGACACAAATCAGACGTCAAGAATTATAACATTCAAAAACCAGTTGGAGAACACTTCAATCTCTCTGGTCACTCGATCACAGACCTAAGAGTGGCTATACTTCAACAAAAAAGCTTCAAAAACAGACTCCAACGAGAGACTGCTGAATTGGAATTAATTTGCAAACTGGATACAATTAACTTAGGCTTGAATAGAGACTGGGAATGGATGAGTCATTACACAAAGTAAAACTATTTCCCCATGGTATTTCTCCCTCCCACCCCACCCCCCACTGTTCCCCTCTGATATTCTTGTTAACTGCTGGAATTAGCCTACCTTGCTTGTCACCATGAAAGGTTTTCCCTCCTTCCCCCCCCCCTCCCCCCCCCCCCCCCCGCTGCTGGTGATGGCTTATCTTAAGTGATCACTCTCCTTACAGTGTGTATGATAAACCCATTGTTTCATGTTCTCTGTGTGTGTGTATATAAATCTCTCCTCTGTTTTTTCCACCAAATGCATCCGATGAAGTGAGCTGTAGCTCACGAAAGCTTATGCTCTAATAAATTTGTTAGTCTCTAAGGTGCCACAAGTACTCCTTTTCTTTTTGCGAATACAGACTAACACGGCTGCTACTCTGAAACCTGTCTTGAAAATAAGTTCATTATTAATATATTAGCCATATGTAAAATAACATTTGCTATTTAGTATCAGGAGATAGCTGTGTTAGTCTGTATCCACAAAAAAACCCAAGGAGTTCGGTGGCACCTTAAAGCCTGGTTTCAGAGTAGCAGCCGTGTTAGTCGGTATTCGCAAAAAGAAAAGGAGTACTTGTGGCACTTTAGAGACTAACAAATTTATTAGAGCATAAGCTTTCGTGAGCTATAGCTCACATGCATCCGACGAAGTGAGCTGTAGCTCACGAAAGCTTATGCTCTAATAAATTTGTTAGTCTCTAAGGTGCCACAAGTACTCCTTTTCTTTTTACCTTAAAGACTGTTAGTCTGTTATCTGTTAGTCTTTAAGGTGCCACCGGACTCCTTGTTATTTGCTATTTAAGTCTCACAGATAGGCTGAACACATTCTCCTGTGAGTCCAGAGAAATTTTAATCCATCACTATTCAAAGAGCACACTGGTTTGTGCAATAAATCTGAAGGGAACAGAGAGATAAGAATGAAAGTATCTCTGATTAAAACAGTAATTCCTTCAAACATCAGACTAATCAAAATACCAGCTTGTGCAGTGAGGAATAAAATGAAGCATCGTAAGCAATAAAAACTACTTGGTACAACATAGGAAACAGCTATACAGTCTAATAAACCTACATACTTCTAACAGCACCTCATATTCTGTATAACAATTCAGTTTTACTAATGAACAATTTATATCACACTAGCAATGAATATTCAAGTTAGCCACTGATTTCAGTACTGTTATCCTCTGCTCTTTTAATTTTTTCCACCAGTCTAAACTTATCGAGGGTAAGAAAAAATTTGTTTTTAGTTGTGTGTTCTACTTCACAAGCCAAAGCAGAGTTACAGACCTATTTTTTTTAAAAAAACATTTCTCTGCTATCAGAAGCTTTCACTTTGGCTGGCTTAGTGGTTAGCACTTCAATGGTTGCCAGAAAAGATTAGGATTTTATTATAGCCTTCAAATATCAATTCTTTTTCTGAGTAACCCAGAGTCTGTGAGCCTTTTCTATAGGACTGCTAGTGTCGGAGTGAAGACAGTGCCTGAATAATTATTTATTGAAGGGTTTCTTTTATGGCTGCAGTATGCTACTTCCATGTAGAAAGGGTCTTCCACAATATCAAAGTTTAAACTTTGGAAAGAAAATCTGTAATTAAATCAGAGGCAAACCAGTCCCCAAACTAGTGAGAATAGCAAGCCATTTTGTGTTTGATTCCAGTTTCCCGTCAGGGTAATTGGTCTTTCCTTCATAATAGACATATTTTTCATGTACACAACACCTATGTAACCATACGTATAACTCAGAGCTTGTCTACAGTAGAGCACTCAATTATTTATGCTTCTGTATGTGAAATTGCACCAACTGATGCACCATTCATCCAGTACAGCCACACAAACCAACTTCAGTTGGCATCAGGTTTCCCTTTGCTTTCACACTTGGGTCTGCCTTACTCTGAAAGAGGAAGATGAAGGGCTGTGAGAAGCTACCAGCCCAACTACTAACTCCTGTTGTAGACCCATCTATGAGAAACCATCTATGGTTCATCAGAGAAAAACCATACGACAATGAAATATCAGTGGTTCACCAGCTGAGAAGTTACAGAGCGGAAGCCAGGAGGAATTAATGGTGATAATAAAAGTCATATAAAGAAGGGGGTCAGATGCACCGTCAGCTGGCAAGCCATAGCTGGTCTTAATGTAAATGAGAATTATGCTCCTTGGGCAACATTTTCAAAACCATATATGTGATTTAGGAGCCTAAGGCCAATTTTCAAATGTGATGTAGGCCCAGATCCCCAATTTAATTTTTAATTTAAATGGGAGATAGGCACCTAAATACCTTTGAGGGTCTGGATCTAGGTTTCTTCTGACAATGGGACTGTAATGGGGTGTACCAGGCCCTTTGAGGCTCGCTGCAGGAGGCCTCAAGTTCCTACCACAACCCACCTCAGGAAAGGAGCAGTGAAGGTGGGTCTTCCAGGCCTGCCTAATCAGGGGACAGCAGGCTCAGATAAAAGGAGCTGCAGAGGCTGAACAGGTGGGATGTTCCCATCTCTGGATGGGATTAGAGGAGTAAGAAAGGGAGATCTGTGTTGGAGCTCAAGAGAGAAACAGAAGATGGATTCTGGTGGCATTCGGTGAGAAAGGAGAGGAGTAGAGAACTTCAGCCCTGAGGTAAGGGTGAAGACGAAGGGGCTATGTGGGAAGCAGCCCAAGGAATAGCAATAGCAGCAGCAACTATTAAAGGATGCAGCACGTGGCTGTTATTTGTAGGGTCCCCAGACTGGGATTGAGAGTAGTGGGCAGACCCAGGTCCACATACTGACCTGGGGCAGAAGCAGCCTAAGCCTGAAGAAGGAGTAAGACGCAGTACTAAAGGCCCCCAAAAGGGGCTATATTTAAACAGGACACCAGAGAACTCCTGAGGACAAAGAGTCTCCAGAGAGAAAACCCTGGGGGCACTGTTCTATAGCAGGGCAGGCATGGTCTTAAAGCTAGCCTAAAAGGCGCTGAGTACTGATAGGGATAGGGCTAAAGCTATTAACAAGGGCTCAGGGACTGGCCCTGTTGGACCTTTTACCCCAGAAGGGGTTCATCCATCCTTTTACCTATTAATTGACTTACTTAGTCAGAAGGCTGACCCACTGAAGACCTGCCTGATAAGAGCGACAGCAGACAGGGGACACCATAGACAAAGAGAGTGCAGGTTTGCACCCAGCCGGCAGGAGGCACTCATGAGAGGTGAGTGTACCCCATGACAATGACTTAGGCTCCTAAATCACATACATATTTTAGAAAATGTGTTGCCCCTTATCTCAACTATAAGTTATACCAATAAATGTACATTTGATAACTTTTTTACATTAATGCAACAGTGGTAATCTTACTTGACATCCTAATCTGTCAGATTTTAAACATGATTATTATTTTCTCAGATGGTGTTTCCCAGTTATATTTCTGATTATGTATGTTAAAATTATAACATGGATATGGTTCCAAGGAATTAACAATATCAATAAGCCAACATATCCTGTACTTGATTACATGGAAGTATACTAAACTATTCTACATATAATAATGAAAACTCAAGGTGTGCAAGCAAGAATTTATTTGCAACACATAAATTAGAAAGAAATTGTTCTTTGAGAATTGAAAAGCAGAGAAACTCATGATTGACCAGAGGGATGGGAAGAACAGAAGTATTTTCTAAGGGTCTATCTACAGAACAGCTGATAGAGCAGTAGCACCGCAGCTATGCTGCTGTAGCGTAGCTGCTTCCTACATCGACAGTAGGGAGGTTTCCTACCAATGTAGCTAATCCACTTCCAAGAGGTGGCAGCTAGGTCAATGGAAGAATTCTTCTGTTGACCTAGCCATGTCTACAGTGGGAGTTTTTTTGACCTAACTATGGCACTCAAGGCCTGAAACTTTTCACAGTCTTGAGCGACATAACTAGGTTCATCTAATTTTTCAGAGCAGACCAAGCCTAAGTGAGACTATCATTCTGATGCACATTAGTGCAAGATACTAAGTAAATGGGGTTGAATCGGTAAGTGTTATTCATTGCAGAATTCAGTGAAGGGCTGCCATATCTGATTATATGCAGGAAGTTTGCCATTTTGTCTGTGTGAAATGTTCTCACATTTAGCAGCTTCCATTAGAATCATCCAATAATGAAGTTGCTGCAGCTTTCCATGTCAGAAGGATTTTTTTTTTAGTTAGCTACAAAAACCCACAAGAATTCAAGTGTGTTTTTTCTTCTTCATCTCCTTCTTCTTCTTAAGATTTGCTTAATTTAAAAAAGCCCTGCTATTAAGAAGAGTTTGTTTTCACTTAGATTTTGTCTCTGCTTTGCAATTCATAGTGTTTCACTGCCATCTTGCTTGGACTACTGCAATACATTTATTTTCCAGTCTGCTTTTGGCTGCAGGTAATTAGAAGATCCAATCCCTGTCTCTCCATCTGTTGTGTCAAATTAAAGCAATTCCTTCCTGCATGTGATTATTTACACCATATAAACAGGGCACAGGCACCAGTGCACAGAAATCCTAACTGTAATTTAGAAGGGGAAAAACAAGGCTAAGGTTATGGGGTTGTCAGCGTTTATTTACTGAATTTATGATATGAATAAACATATTTAAAGTTAGTGTTTTTATTAACTATTTCAATGCTGCCTAACGTGTTATGAACAAAGATCTGGTTAGCTAGTTTATCACCCTTACAACTGAGTCTGGTAGCATAGAAATCATCTAAAAACACAGTAGTTAAATAATTTTCACTAACTGAGTGATCATAGCAGGTTTCTGCAAGCTCCCTGCTGTGAAGATGGAGTGAACATGTTGTACCCTTCTGTCAGATGCTGTCGACTGGAAAGATTATGGTTATGGGCAAGATGATTTCATAGCGCTTTTATTTTTTAAAAAATGCCTAGGACTTTATTAAACATCTGTGAGCAGTGAAAGAAGTCACTATATTGACATAAAAATGAGTACACCAAACACTTTCACAATTCCTATGTCCTTCATTGCTACAGCATGTATCTTTTTCAACTGGAAAGGGTTAATGTGGGCCAGGTGTAAAACCATGTAGATATATTTTATCACATTCTGGTTCATCAGTTTTTTACAGCAACCTAAACTGGTATAAGGAAAGCTGATTATCTCATTAGCGCCAGATCCTGATGGTAGAAGGAAGATAAAGTGATCCCATGATTTATCCCATGATAAATCCCATGATTCCATTATTGCAAAATTTTCCAACAAATCCACTGCAGAGTTGTGCTTTAGAATCTAAGCTTTCATTTAAAAATAAGAGTTATGATTCTATTCCGGGGGGTTATGAAGAATACTTTAAACATGAACCAAGTGTAATTTAATATAATTTTGTCTTCCTGAGCCTGCTGAGAGCCTAGGGTTGCCAAATTTCTAATTGCTGAAAGCTGAACACCTTTGCTCAGCCTCCTTCCCTGCCTTTTCCTCCGAGGCCCCACCCCTCCTCACTCCTCTCCCCACTCCCTCCATTGCTCATTTTCCACCCACTCCTCACTTATTACCCCCTCTCCCGAGACTCCCCTGCTGCCTGCAGAGCCAGGCTGGGAGAAGTTGATATGGAGCCTGCCTGACTGCCTAATCAGGGCACAGTGAGGGTCGGTCCCTGGCGCAAGGGGCCAGGAAGGGGCTGGTCCTTGTAGTGAGGGGCCAAGGCCAGGGCAATCAGGGCATAGTCCCCGGAGCAAAGGGCTGGGACGGAAAGGGGTTGGACTCAGTCCCCATAGTGAGGGGTCAGGACAATCTGGGTACGGTGGGGTAGAAGCAGGGGTGGACAGGATCCCTCCCCCAGGCAGTGGCACCTACCTCTTGGATCCCAGTCTGGAAGCCAGCCACTGCTCTCTGTCAGAGAGCAACTACTCCATGTGGCTCCAGCTACAGCTGCTGCTCTTCCCACCCCTGGCGGTGGAGGCTGGTTACTGTGGCCAACCGGACTTTAAGCTGACTGGACACTGCCAGGTTCCATTTTCGACTGGACGTTCCAGTCAAAAACTGGACACCTGGCAATCTTATTCCAGCCTGAGGAAAAATGCTCTGATTGGTGGTAACTGCCCCATCATTTCAATAAGGTGTAGATTCTGAAACCTAGAGATGAAAATCTAAATACCCTCATTAACTATTTCACTGCTGTTCGTTTTAGCAGAAGGAATCACCTCTCAAGCCCCTACTGTCCTCTCCTCAGCCATCAAATTCTCCATCTTTGCCTGACAACTTCTATATGCAGCTGTATGTCATCAATGCAAAAATCTGCAGCAAATTCAAAACTAAAAAGGTGGGGCCAATCTAAAGTAAAAATTGAATGTAATAGAAATACCCTTGCATGCTATTGTCTTAGATTGTATTATTTATTTTCATGTGTAGTTCAATAAAAATCTATTTTTAAAAATTTAAAGTTGTTACAATATTTTTGCAGAGTGTTGCAGAAACCAGATGCCTTGCAGTATAATTTAGTAGCCCAGCTTGCCACAGAACATATCGGCCTTTGTATATAATGTACCTATTTTTGCCTCATAGACTCTGGTCAGAAGGGAC
Organism: Dermochelys coriacea; assembly: GCF_009764565.3. Taxonomy (NCBI): domain Eukaryota; kingdom Metazoa; phylum Chordata; order Testudines; family Dermochelyidae; genus Dermochelys; species Dermochelys coriacea. The sequence goes on from NC_050069.1 coordinate 205,002,103, forward strand.
CATCATGATCATCTAGTCTGACCTCCTGTACAATGCAGGCCACAGAACCTCACCCACTCACTCCTGTAATCGATCTCTGGCTGAGTTTCTGATGTCCTCAAATCATGGTTTAGAGACTTCAAGTTACAGAGAATCCACCATTTACACTAGTTTAAACATAGAATATCAGGGTTGGAAGGTGTGACAAAGTGGGACTGTTCTTAATGTTTCCTCTGAATACGGTAGGGGTGCCTCAGTTTCCCCTATGCATTTCTTGTCTCTAAGTGGTGGGATAAGGGGGTGTAATGGTTGCAGAGCAAAGGGCCAGTGTACATAAATGGCCAACACTCTGTCTCCTGGCAACTGACGGCCTGGGCCCTTCCCCCTGCAAGGTGACAACTAAAGGTTTGGAGAACAAAGGAATCAGGTGACCTCCTGGCCTGGGAAAGGGACAAAGCCCAGAGAAGGAGGGGCTGGAGAGGGAGTTTGGGAGCTGGCTGGGTACGAGGAGTGAAGTGCAGACGTGGTTGTCTGGCTCACTGCCTGCAAAATGGACCCAGCTGAGGGGTCCTGTTCTCTGTACCAACAAGTTGTGTTTTAGACCATGTTCCTGTCATCTAATAAACCTCTGTTTTACTGGCTGGCTAAGAGTCACGTCTGACTGCGAAGTTGGGTTGCAGGACCCTCTGGCTTCCCCAGGACCCCAGCTGGGAGGGCTCACTGTGGGAAGAGCATGAAGGGGCAGAGGTTGCTGAATGCTCTGAGGTCAGACCCAGGAAGGTGAAAGCTGTGTGAGATTTTTGCCCTGAAGACAGTCTGCTCACAGAGAGGAAACTTCACCTGGCTTTGTAGGGAGCAGTTCCAGAGCATCGCCCGGGGACTTTGTGACAGAAGGGACCTCAGGAGGTCATCGAGTCCAACCCCCTGCTCAAAGCAGGACCAATCCCCAACTACATCATCCCAGCCAGGGCTTTGTCAAGCCTGACCTTGAAAACCTCTAAGGAAGGAGATTCCACCACCTCATGAGTAACCCATTCCAGTGCTTCACCACCCTCCTAGTGAAAAAGTTTTTCCTAATATCCAACCTAAATCTCCCCCACTACAACTTTAGACCATTACTCCTTGTTCTGTCATCTGGTACCACTGAGAACAGTCTAGATCCATCCTCTTTGGAACCCCCTTTCAGGTAGTTGAAAGCAGCTATCAGATCCCCTCTCATTCTTCTCTTCTTCAGACTAAACAATCCCAGTTCCCTTAGCCTCTCCTCATAAGTCATGTACTTCAGCCCCCTCATCATTTTTGTTGCCCTCTGCTGGACTCTTTCCAATTTTTCCACATCCTTCTTGCGGTGTGGGGCCAAAAACTGGACACAGTACTCCAGATGAAGCCTCACCAATGTCGAATAGCGGGGAATGATCATGTCCCTTGATCTGCTGACAATGCCCCTACTTATTCATCCCAAAATGCCATTAGCCTTCTTGGCAACAAGGGCACACTATTGACTCATATCCAGCTTCTCATCCACTGTAACACCTGGGTCCTTTTCTGAAGAACTGTTGCCCAGTCATTTGGTCCCTATTTTGTAGCGGTGCATAGGATTCTTCTGTCCTAAGTGAAGGACTCTGCACTTGTCCTTGTTGAACCTCATCAGATTTCTTCTGGCCCATTCCTCTAATTTGTCTAGGGCCCTCTGTATCCTATCCCTACCCTCCAGGTATCTACCTCTCCTCTCAGTTTAGTGTCATCTACAAATTTGCTGAGGGTGCAGTCCACGTCATCCTCCAGATCATTAATGAAGATATTGAACAAAACCGGCCCGAGGACCGACCCTTGGGGCACTCCGCTTGATACCGGCTGCCAACTAGACATGGAGCCTTTGATCACTACCCATTGAGCCCGACGATCTAGCCAGCTTTCTATCCATCTTATAGTCCATTCATCCAGCCTATACTTCTTTAACTTGCTGGCAAGAATACTGTGGGAGACCGTATTAAAAGCTTTGCTAAAGTCAAGGAATAACATATCCACTGCTTTCCCCTCATCCTCAGAGCCAGTTATCTCATCATAGAAGGCAATTAGATTAGTCAGGCATGACTTGCCCTTGGTGAATCCATGCTGACTGTTCCTGTTCATTTTCCTCTCCTCTAAATGCTTCAGAATTGATTCCCTGAGGACCTGCCCCATGATTTTTCCAGGGACTGAGATGAGGCTGACTGGCCTGTAGTTCCCCCGATCCTCCTTCTTCCCTTATTTAAAGATGGGCACTACATTAGCCTTTTTCCAGTCTTCCAGGACCTCCCCGATCGCCATGAGTATTCAAAGATAATGGCCAATGGTTCTGCAATCACATCTGCCAACTCATTTAGCACCCTTGGATGCAGTGCATCCAGTCCCGTGGACTTGTGCTCGTCCAGCTTTTCTAAATAGTCCCGAACCACTTCTTTCTCCACAGAGGGCTGGTCACCTCCTCCCCATGCTATGCTGCCCAGTGCAGCAGTCTGGGAGCTGACCTTGTTCGTGAAAACAGAGGCAAAAAAAGCATTGAGTACATTAGCTTTTTCCACATCCTCTGTCACTAGGTTCCATCCCTCATTCAGTAAGGGGCCCACACTCTCCTTGGCTTTCTTCTTGTTGCTGAAGAAACTCTTCTTATTACTCTTAACATCTCTTGCTAGCTGCAACTCGAAGTGTGATTTGGCATTCCTGATTTCATTCCTGCATGCCTGAGCAATATTTTTATACTCCTCCCTGGTCATTTGTCCAATCTTCCACTTCTTGTAAGCTTCTTTTTTGTGTAAGTGTAAACCTGTAAGTGACACGTGCCCCAGGCTGTAGAGGAAGGCAATAAAACCCCCAGGGTCTCTGCCAATCTGATCCAGGGGAAAATTCCTTCTTGACCCTAAAATGCTTGTCCTCAGGCATTCAAGGGTATGGTAAATGGTACAGTATGAACAGCTGTAGGTTATTATGAATATAGAAGCTAACTTCAATAAAAAATCTGTTTATCAACTGAATTCATAGTCTTCTCCATTTTATTATAACTTTTGAATTGGGTATATGCGCTGAGCCATAAGTAGCAATGCATACTCTTTACCTCTTGAGTTTCTATAGATTGGGTACTCCTCTATATTGTTAGGTTTCAGAGTAGCAGCCGTGTTAGTCTGTATTCGCAAAAAGAAAAGCAGTACTTGTGGCACCTTAGAGACTAACAAATTTATTAGAGCATAAGCTTTCGTGAGCTACTGAGCTGTAGCTCACGAAAGCTTATGCTCTAATAAATTTGTTAGTCTCTAAGGTGCCACAAGTACTGCTTTTCTTTTTTCCTCTATATTCTTGTATTTCAATATTCCTGTCAATTTGCCCCCCAAAATAAATAAAGGACCAGCTCCAACGCCATCCAATGGGGAAAAATACCCTTTGACATCAATGGGTGCACTTAATAGTCAGTATCTCAGAGATCAAAGTACACATACTATTTGCCACCCCCCTTCCCAGTAGTAAATCCTCTGGGACCTATTCAAAACACTAAGGGAAAAGATATCTGATACTTCCTTGTTCTACAATGGAAATTAAAAAAAAAATCACCTTCTCTGTGGTGGTGAAGAGATTTCCAGCATACTCCTAAGGGACTAGAAGGTGCTTTAGATATTGTTTCATCAACTCCACAAATTCCCCTATTGTCAAGCTACCTCAGAATCGATTTACATAGAACCAAGCAGTGCAAAAGAGGCTGACTGAAGAATAGCTCTACACCATATCTTCAGGCAAGTGCAGCATTCTGACTACTACATACTTCTAACTACAGCACTGACAGTACAAGTTACTATCCACAGATATCTTCATTGTGCTTCTTGTAAATCCCAGCAACCTACATGCCATCGTCAACTTACATGACAACACAATATCCCTGAAGTGATGCAGCACACTTGAAGATACACATCTAAAGGCAGCATTGGCTGAATAATGCATTTTTCTCTGTAGTTTGTTTCTCTCTGAGAATTTAATTCATGAAAGAAAATGTCATGCCCGTTGACCTGACATAAGGGTAAAGTATATCAGGAAAAAGTAGATAGATTTTATTGTACAAAATAGTCCTGTTTCCCTGAAAAGTTATCTACTGCTGGGCAAAAGTGTCACATTATTGTACACCTTCACAATAACATATATAACCATTCAGCAATATATTAATATTTTAGAGGGAATTTGTCAATGGTATAAGTGTAAGCTCTTTGGGCCAAGGACTGCCATGGTGGCCTGAGGTCATGAGGTCATGGTGAACTAGGCACTATGGCAGCAACACTAATAATAAATATAAATGGGAGTTAAGTGCCCAACTCACCTTGATTTTCAATGGGATGTAGATGCCTAACTGTTCTTTGTGCCTTTGAAAATCTCCCCTGTAAATTCTGTTTTATTCTTTATAGGAAAAAGACTGTTGCAACCCCTTCCCTCCTCTCCACATATTCTCATCCCTGTTTTTAAAGAAAACTCATCTGAAGAAATTAAGAATCTAGGAGCTCTTTTTAATGCAGAATTAATTTTACAAACACCACTGAACACATGATATCAGTATGTTCACACTAGAATTAAAAACAGAATTACTACATTTCTTAAATTTATCATTTTTCAAGGATTAGAAACAGCTATAAAGGGGTGATTGGTTCAGATTTATGATGGCCACCAGAATCACCAGCTGAAAAATTCAACTGCTCAAGCACCAGTGTTTTTGCTTTACGTAGAAGCTATAATTAGGTAGGTAAGTATAGGTATCCCATTTTAAAGACAGGGAAAGAGGCACAGAGAGATTAAATAAATAGATTTTATTCCTAGTCCTGTACCTAAACCATTGAATCCTTCTTCTTTCCAGTATAAAAACCTATGTTTTCACTCCCCTCACACAGACATAATTTACCAGCACCACCATCACATCACTACTGCCACCCTAGGCAGTTTCATTGCTGCTGGTGGGCACTACTCCAGCAGGCCTTCTGCTCGTGGTGCCACCTACTGATCCTCATTAGTGATACCTCCTTGGTACTGCTGACATCCTCTATCTGGAACTCATAGATTCCAAGGAACCATTGTGATAATCTAATTCAGGGGTCGGCAACCTTTCGGAAGTGATGTGCTGAGTCTTCATTTATTCACTTTAATTTAAGGTTTCACGTGCCAGTATTACATTTTAACGTTTTTAGAAGGTCTCTCTCTACATATATATATATATATATATTATATAACTAAACTATTGTCGTATGTAAAGTAAACAAGGTTTTCAAAATGTTTAAGAAGCTTCATTTTAAAATTAAATTAAAATGCTGATCTTACGCCGCCAGCCACGGCTGGCAAGGGGCTGGCAGCCAGAACCCCAGACTGGCAGCGGGCTGAGCGGGGCCAGCAGCTGGGACCCCAGACCGGCAGTGGGCTGAGCGGCTCAGCCCACTGCCACACAACCCACTGCCGGTCTGGGGTTCTGTCCGCCAGCTCCTGCCAGCCAGGGTCCTGGCTGCCGGCCCTGCTCAGCCTGCTGCCAGTCTGGGATCCCAGCCCTGCCCATATAGAGTGGGTACCTACCTTCTCCCTTGTTCTAGCCCATTCTCATCCTCTCTCTCGGCATTGAGCTGAGGGTGGGAGTGCGCTGAGAACAGGGCTGGGGGTGAAGGAGCAGGCTGGGGATTGGGGTGTAGGGTCTGGCCAGGAGCTAGAATGAGGGAGGGAGCTCAGGGTTGGGGCAGGAGGTTTCGGTGTGTAGTGCTTACCTGGGCAGCTCCCATTTGGTGCAAGGGATGCAGGTAGGAATGGGGGGGGGGTGCAGGAGCTCCCATCTGGTGCTCAGGGTGAGGGTGAGAATGTAGAGGGTTTAAGAGTCAGGGCATGGAGTGTGGGGGTGTGTGAGGAGGGTGCAGGAGTCAGGGCATGGTGTGTGGGGGGCTGGGTATGTGGGGGGGGCTGGAGTCAAGGCTGGAATCGTGGGGGGTGCAGGGGTCAGGGCAGAGGACTGGGTGTGTGTAAGGGGGGTGCCGGGGTCAGGGCAGAGGGCTGGGGGTGTGGGCTAGGGTCCTGGGGGTGGTCCCAGCCCCCTGCCCAGAGTGGTTCACGGCAGGGGGCTGGAGGGGATATGCTCTGATTCCATCCCCCTTCCCCAAGGCCCCATCTCCACCTCTTCTCCGCCTCCTCCCCAGAGCAGCAAGCTTGCTGTGGCTCCACTTCTCCCCCTCCCTCGCAAGGGCCATCAGCTGATCAGCGGCAGGGAGAGAGAGGAGGAGGGGCAGGAACCCAGCATGGTGGGGAGGGGGAGCTTGCCTGCCCTGCAGCAGCAGCCAGCAGAGCCGAGCTTCTTCACCCTGCCCCTGCCAGGGGTGGGGACGCGAAGAAGAGCGGACCAGGGAAGGCAGGATATTTAATGGCAAGCTGCTGCCTCCCGGGGTCCCGGCCTGGGTTCGGCAGCGGGCTGAGCGGGGCCGGCGGCTGGGACCCGCCAGGCAGCAGCGTGCCATTAAAAATCGGCTCTCATGCTGTCTTTGGCACGCGTGCCATAGGTTGCTGACCCCTGATCTAGTCTAACCTCCTCTAAAACACAGGCCATAGAACTTCCCCAGAATAATTCCTAGTGAAGTATTGTTACAGCTGCTCTTCCTGAGGGGTGGGGAGAATGGCTTCCCAGCATCTGCAGCAGAGCTCTCTGCTGGGAGGATGTTCACATTTGTGAGAGAGACTACTGAAAAACAGGACTGTCCTTGAAAACGGGATGTCAGGTCACTAAATGCATAAAATACCCCAAGCTAATACTTTTTTAGGTAGCAACACTATAAACAAACACCCCTTCTTCCCCAATTTACAGTAACAAATATCTCAATTATGTGAACAACTGAAAGACAGTTACATAAATTATTTTACAGTTACACATTTCAAAACTTGCATTCATCAGTCACTCCAAAATACCTGTTTGCATTTAGACAGGTTTCAGAGTAGCAGTCGTGTTAGTCTGTATTCGCAAAAAGAAAAGGAGGACTTGTGGCACCTTAGAGACTCAAATAAATTTGTTAGTCTCTAAGGTGCCACAAGTACTCCTTTTCTGTTTGCATTTAGGCGCTTTCACCTCACCAGATAGTTGTCAAGGCTATGAGCATGCACTAGGAAACACAAGAGGTGTCCAACAATGTACACAGTCTGACTGCCTGTGTAACTACACACAACTGACCTTTGTTCCTGTGTTACCAGTTATGGGTAGTACTTGTAAACACAAGATTAACAGCCCATGCAGGAAGGACATATGTTTTGCATAAACAGATATTACGTCATAATTGTAATAGACATGTTTGTGGACTGTAATATATGAAAGGGACCATTTTCATATTAGTTTACATATAAATCAGTCTCTCACTCAAGATCTCACATAAGGCCAGTATGTAAAACATATGCTACTTATATAGCTTTAACGCATATTATTGCATATATTATATATTTGAGTATTACTTAAAAAATCCAATCAACTTCAGGTTTACTCCAATGTAACAGAGCAGGATATGGCACACTGTGCATATTACATCCAAAAAAACATTAAAAGAAGATAACCTGTGCAACCTTAATTCAGCCTCATCATGATGCTGTCTTTAGTTACATAAGCACACAATTTTTCCACTAGACCAATGCCTCATTCAGTGCACAAGGGGACAGACCTGTTCTAGGGATGAATCGGGTTGTGTAGTGAAGGAAACTGTTTTGGACCCCTACCTCATTTGTTGCAACAGTTGGAAGATGTGCATGAGTGAGTCAGGGGATTTCAGGAAGTGAAAGGAAGTTCTTATGGTTACAGCAGTTGAATCCTACCCTGAAGAATTGTATTCTATTCCTGTCTCTCTCCCAAAGTTATTATGTGATGCTAGACAAGTCACGTTAACCAAACCCTTCACAGGTGGTCAATAACTGTGTGTTCTCCATTTTCTGGAGTTTGAGATCCTGGGGGGTCATTTTCAGGACTGCTGATCACTCATAGCTGCAACTGGGGTCAATGGGAGCTGTGCTTTGAACACTTTAAGTGCAACATACTCTGAAAATTCAAAGCCCTAGGTTTCTCAAACTGGGCATTCAAAATTAGTGGATACTTTTGACAATGTTGGCTTTAATCTCCATGCTTCAGTTCTCCATGTGCCACCTATAGTAGTCCATTCAGCGTCTAGTCCTGGTAGCTGAAAAATGTGGATAAAATATGTATTTAACAGCTGCCTTATTTACTAAGCCTCATCCACATTGTGCACTGATTGAGGCAGGGATACTGTTGGAAAAACAGTGTGTGTTCAAGAGCAGTTGGAACTGTCCTGTGCGTCTGATATGTTTAATCACAGGAGATGATGCAACAATGCCATGATGTCAGCACTTCAAGCCCAGCTGCTGTCTGGCAGCCCCATAACAGTCTGACCTCAGATAGCAGTACCAGCAGATGAACTTGGGACAAGATGGCATAGACTAGAGTCATTCAAGAACTGGATTGGGATTCACAGGGGCTGGCATGGGAAGAGAGAAGAAAGGGACAGCAGAGAGAGACGTGACAAGGGAGACTCATAAAGGCATGTGCCACAAAGAACTGCACAGAGGAAGACTCATGAGCTGGAGAAGGGACCCTGAGGGATCACGTGGAAATGGAAGAGGGTGAGGAAGGATCATGTAGAAGAGAAAGAGGGACTACGAGGGGTTGCACAGAGAAGGAGGGATGGGAACAAAAATAGATGCATAAGGGACATGTTACAAGGAGGAATGACAAGGCAGAGGAGAAAAAGGCTATATAGGTGTGATGAGTCACTCAGAGGAACCATGTAGGAGTATGTGAAACTTCATTCCCATATGTCTAATGCCCCCTCAAGAAGGAGGGGTTAATAAAATTCCCGTGTATATTCACGGGACTTTATTCCTCAATTCTGGGGTTGTGTTGGGTGACTGGGCTTTCCTGCTGTTTTATTCCTGAAACAGGCAGCACTAAAAACTCCCATTTTGCAGATGGCTCTGTGGATGAGTTACATTGAAGGATTTGGTTGCCGGTGGGTGACATTCATTTCACACATACAAAGTCAGAGGCTCTGTGCTGGTGACAAGCATGGGGGAGTGACAAGCATGGGGGCTGGAAAATAAAATCCACCCCCAACCACAGGTAGGGTGCAGGCCTGCAGCACAACCCCAGCCGCAGCTACTGCAGCCTGTGGGCAGAAATTGTACTTCCCCCAGCACTGTTCCAGTGGCCTCCTTGCCCATAATTATGGAAGCCATGGCCCATCTGTATCCTGCCCTCTGTAGCACCCAGTAGGGCAAATGCCTCCCTGTGCAGCCCCACTCCACAACATAAGTGATAGGGTGTGCCTTTGCACAAGCCTGGGGAACCAGGGTGAATTTCATTACATGTGTCTTCTATTATAGGCAGCACACATAGCAACACCTCTCAAAGTGGTAGCCGTGTTAGTCTGTATCAGCAAAAACAATGAGGAGTCCTTGTGGCACCTTAGAGACGAACAAATTTATTTGGGCATAATATTTCTAGCCCACAAAAGCTTATGCCCAAATAAATTTTAGTCTCTAAGGTGACACAAGGACACCTCGTTGTTATAGCAACACTTGTACATCAGGCTTCCCAACACTTCTCACTATAAGCCCCTGTTTTCAGTTGCTTATAACTTTTCCATACTTTAACTCTTCAGGCTGAAGTTTTCCATGTTGGGTGTCTGCTTCAGGATGACTTTTTTTTTTATTGTTTCAGCTAAAATGGTCCATTTCTGAGAATGAGGTTTCACTGAGAGGCTCTAGCATCTCCATGCTTTAGAGCCAGCAACTGAAATTTTGCAGAAGGGTTGCCCTGAGGTCAAGAATGCACCTTTTATTATGTCTGTGAAAATTCACCTAAATTTGGCCATGTTATAAAAAAAATCTCAGTTCATACATGCTCAGTAGAGATGGATTTGACAGCAAAATTGTCTGAAGATTCTGTCTGCCCTGAGTGTGTTTCATCCGCTCACAGCTGTTATGCGCTGACCGCCTCATGTACTATCCCAACAGAGCACATGAGCATGCCCTATCCCAGAGCTGAGCAGGCTGTTTCCTGCAATTTCTACTCCCAGCTGCCAAGAGCCATTCTGGCACCAGGCACTAGAACTGACTGCAGAGTGTCTCTCTCTCTTGTATTCTCAATACTCACCCTGCTGGTGCCCAAGCAGCCTGAAGGGGAAGGAGGAAGTTGTTTAAGGGGAATGCAGAAGGGTGATGAATGGGAAGGGAGGAGGAAGGCATGGACTGTGCGAGAAGGGCAGGAACAGAAGGCATAGGGGAAGGACAGGAACAAGTGTTAACAGGCAGGCTTCAGGAGGATGTGCAAGAAATAGGAATAGCAGGATGGAGGGATGGGGAAGAAGCTGGGAAGGGAGAAGAAGGAGTAGAAAGGGACAAGGAGAGACTGAGGACTAGGCAGGGGCAGAAGGGTCTGTAATCACTAGAACACCATCCTCTATATAACTGGGGACTGAACTCTATTCTTGAAACTCAGCATTCCTTTACTGTCCACCTAACAGTTGTGAAACCTATCAGCAAAGTGTGGCTCCATCACCCATGAATGGCAGGGCCACACGGAAAAAAGCTTGCTATTGCTATCAGTTATTCTTTTAGCTTACCAGTAAGGGCCTGTACTATGGATCTAAAGATCCCACCCTACTGATGACCAGAGTGGGAAGTTAGCATGGTTCCATATGATGTATTTTTTATTTTTTCAATTTTAAAGTTTTTAAAAAATGTAGGAAATTACATTAAAAATAACTAAATAAAAAGAAGGTTATAAAGTCACTCAAAGTTAGGAGAAGCCAGTATTAAGGTGGATTGTGCATTCATTATAATAATAATAAATAATAATAATATTTATTATTAATTGTAATCTGTAGTTGCATCTAGAGATCCCAACCAAGATTGGGACCTCACTGTGCTAGGCATTATGCAAACACACAGTGAGGGACAGTCCCTACCTTAAAGAGGCATACACTCTAAATAGACAAGACAATGGAGAGGGGAGGAGAAACAGAGGCAGAGTGACTTGGCCAAAGTCAGATGGCAGGTGAATAGCAGCACCAGCATTAGAATGCAGGTCTCCTGCCTCCTAGTTTATCCACTAGACTACATAGCATCTCAGAAGCTGATATGGCCATTTTTAATAGAGATAATAAATTCTGTAAATATTAGTAGAAATAAAGTGCAACATTAGACCTGTAAGTTGCATAAATAAAACAGACGGGACAGACCCTGCGGTAGAGCTAACACATGCCTAATCTATAGAGGGACTAACTGCCTCCAGTGACACAAGCACTCTGCTGTGATTATAAAGGGACAGGTTCTGCTACCCTTATTTATACCAAGAACTCCTCCCATATCTGTATATGTATTTTCCTTCTTGTATTCTGACCCTTTTCCTTTGTTTGTTCGTTTGTTTGTTTTGGGATTATTATATTTTTGTATCTCTTCCTCTGTCTGATTTTCTTCCTTCACCCAAAATCACCAACTGAGGCAAAGGTTTCCTCAGAGCTCCCAACTTGCTCTTTTCAGATTTTTCTAACTTCTAAGAAGTCCCAATTAAAAGATCTGCACATATCTGACATGCAGCTGACAATATGGTTTATTAGGGCCATACATCCACCCCTGAATTTGGATAGCTATATAAAGCACTCAAATGTGTTTGCATGAAGTATCAAAGCTAGGATTCAAAGACTATTACTGACCTTGCAAATGGACTGCATTTTACTCCCATCACCTTAGTTTCTCCTAAAGTTACTCAGTAGCCAAGAGTATGAAAGAAAAGCTGTAGCTCTTTTATTTTTTAAAACCTGTCATGTACGTTAATCACTGATGGATCCAAGAACAGGACATCAAAGCACACACACATTGCTCCCGTTAATTTAACTTTTGAAACATTGTTACTTCATGTTTTGGTGTCAACAATAAATATTTTGTTTTTCTAGATCAAAGAGACTGTAAAATATGGAGTCAGAGACGACTGCTGTCAACTGAGCATCAGGTATGCATGCTCTTTCAGGATTCTTTATACAGGTGCAACTGAAGATCATCTCACATGTTTCATTCATTAATGTTTGTGAAACACTCAGATATTATGGTGATGAGCACCACAGAAAAGCCCATGAGGAAATTAATAATTTGTGTTCAGAGCACGGTTTTAATGGTGTGCAGTAATAAGGCCTGCAGCCATACCTTGAACAATGAGGATATAAAATATTAAACAGATGCTCATCATGTGAGCACTGTCCATTCTGTGCACTGAATGAGGCAGGGTCCCTGTAGAAAAAAAATGTGATCATATAATTAAAGACTAAATCATAATGCATATGCACAAAGGGACCATATTGACCGTAATTTTTGAATTTCCTAACTTTTGAATACTTGATTTTGCAACCTTAAGACTGTTCTTTTAATATAGTTTTTTGTGTGTAATCATATGTATATTTCATATTCTCAGAGGAAAAGTGGTATAGAAGTACAACATATACAGAGACTCTTCAAGCATTTACTTATATTAATTAAGGCACCCTACTTTCCTATGAGGTAGCTATAGAACCACAGGGTAGCAATAGCCTAGCCACCACCCGCCATGCTGAGGCAGGACCAAGTATATCTAGACCAGTGGTTTTCAACCTGTGGTCCACAAACCCCTGAAGGTCCACAAACTAAGTCTAAGGGATCCACGAAATGTTGTAATTACCATAGAACACTACGTCTAAGATTTCCAAAAGGGTCCGCAGCTCCATTTGAAATTTTTTAGGGGTCCACAAATGAAAAAAAGGTTGAAAACCACTAATCTAGACCATCTGACAGGTGCTTGTCTAACCTGTTCTTAAAAACCTTCAGTGAAAACCTTCCACCTTCAGTGGAATCAGGGATTCCACAACTATTTCAATACTTAACTATCCTAAAAGTTATAGTTTTCCCTAATATCTAACCTAAATCTACCTTGCTGCAGATTAAGCCAATTACTTCTTATCCTACCTTCAGTGGATATAGAGAACAATTGATCACCATCCCCTTTATAACAGCCCTTAACAAATTAAGACTTGTTATCAGGTCCCCCCTCAGTCTTCTTTTCTCAAGACTAAATGAGCCCAGTGATTTTAACTTTTCCTCACACTGTCATATTTTCTAAACCTTTTATCATATTTGTTGTTCTCCTCTGGACTCTCTCCAATTGAATTTCATCTTGTTGATTTCAGACCGATTCTCCAATATTTGTCTCTTTCAGAAAATGACAACTCCAGTTGAGTTTAATTGGAGGTGTGACTATCACTACCTCTGAAAATCACATCATGTGTGCCTATTATTTGGTCCCACAAAATGGCAACATTCAAAATTATTTACTTTTAAAAAAATTTGACTGGCTCAAGGCCCCAAAACAATTCATTTACAGAAGCAGGAATAAAACTTAGGACTCCTGACTCCCAGTCCCAAGTATTTAACAACATAGCCTACTTTGTAATGTATAGTGAAATCATCAAGTAATCTACAAAATAAACATAAAAAAACAGGCAATCAAGACCTATGTCCTAGGACCCTGCTAGTGAGCATGGTCAGAGCCTGATTCCCACTGTGACTTGGGTCCAAGCCCTGTAATTTTGCAGTGTGGATGTAGCTCAAGTCACAGTCCCAGAAGGTCTGTGTAGTTCAACATTGACATGTTAGCATGGCCATGAGACCTGGTTTTAATGCAGTGTGGATGTTCAAACATAAGCCAGGAAACATCAAGTCCACAAACTGTGTCTCACAGAGTTGGGTCTACAGTGCAGTGTAGACATACCCTTGGGGCTTAGCTACACTTGCGAGTTACAGCACAATAAAGGAGCCCCGGGTGCACCAGCTTACTACCCGTCCACACTGGCAAGGCACGTAGAGCAGTCTGACTTCACGGCTACAGCACTGCTAGTATTCTACCTTGGCGAGTGGAATAACATTTGCTGCACCCTCGCTGGAGAGCTGCAGCGCTAGTGTGAACAAGGTGTTGCTTTACTGCGCTCTGATCAGCCTCCGGGAAGGTCCCATAATCCCCTTAAGTCAAGTGGCCACTCTTGTCATTGTTTGGAATCAGCTGTAGGAATGCGGAAATGCCCTTTGAAAGCTCCGTTTCTGACAGCTGGCTGCTTATCTGCTCTGAGACAAAGCAACCATTAGTGTGGAATGGTGTGTGTGTGAGAGAGAGGTTGAGGAGGGAGGGGTGTCTGCTGCTGTCTGAACTTACAAGACAGCATGCTGACATGCTCTCAGCCCCCCACCAACCCACTCTCTCTCCCCCAACATACACACAACACACTCCCTGTCACACTCCACCTCATCCCATCCCCATTTGAAAAGCATGTTGCAGCCACTTGCATGCTGGGATAGCTGCCCATAATGCACTGTTCCCAATGTCACTGCAAGTGCCGCAAATGTGGCCATGCCAGTGTGCTTGAAGTTCTCAGTGTGGACAGACTGCAGCGCTTTCCCTACTGCACTCTACAAAGGCGGGTTTAACTCAAAGCACTCTACATCTGCAAGTGTAGCCATGCCCTTAGAGACTCCAATCCATGACCAAGTTCCATGAAGAACTCTAGCAGACTCCAATGAAATACTCCAAAGAGGAAGCTTATGCCCTCGTGAACAAACCCAGTGCACTGTCTCTGCACCTGAGTTTTGGTGTCCCTCTTCTATGATGTCTGTGTGTTTAAGCTGGGCCCAGAGTGACAACTGCCTATCATCATAGTGTGTGAGCATGTTGGCATTGAGCGGATGGAGATTTGTCTGTGGGCAGAGCATGGGAGAGAACCACCACCTATTTTTCCAACTTGATCATTGCACATGGGTGTCTTAATACATAGGGTCTGGTTTTGTCTCAAGAGTTATCTTAGGCTGATATGACAACCTATATTAACTTTATTTTTGAGCTTTTCATTATCATCATTAATAATTATTTTTATTTCCTTAGCAGCTAGGACAGAACAGAAAGGCAGTCCCTGCCCATGGGTTCACAGGTCTACATTTTAGAAAGTTTTAATCTGTTGACATACACCTCTGTGGGTATCAAAGAGGGGATTTTCCAAGCTCTTTGTAGGTTTTGGTGATAAAGTACTTTTTATAGTTACACACCAACACCCATTTTGATCAGGCAAAATAACTTGTGCACAACCCTGTTTTAGCTGTGCTCACTGGGATAAGTTTAGGTAAGATAAAGACTACATATGCTACTTTGGAGGCCCTCTGTATTTTTAAAAAAGCTTTCAAGGCAAAGTCTCAGTATATCTGTTAAGAATTAACTACACTTGGGGGGTTTCCAGGATGGGTTCCATCATGTTTTCTAATTCCTGGATCAGAGATATGTAGAGAGTGGAACTTTCATTTTCAGAACCATAAAGCTGTAAGAAATTGGAAATGTTACATTAAAAAGGATGAGTACGCCTCTTAAGGCTACACTATTATGTGGTGTACTTGAAATAAATCAGAGACAGATGAAGTGAAACAAAATTACAGAGAACAGAAACCTTCGGTTAAATCAAGCTTGTATAGTAAAGTGTTCCATTGCCAGATTGGGGAAAAAAATGGCAAATTAGCTAGGGTAAAGTGAATGAATTATCTTTGATCTGGATACTGATGCTATGCTTAATTTTACAAATTCTCAAGCCTTACTATGGGAGATTAATATAGTTATTTTTGCTTGCAAACATACTACAACTTGGCTGCATCTCCTCAAACATATTACCATATAGTATAGAAAACAAACAACTTGCAGATTTTTTTATGGAAGTGTGTAGTCTGTTGGGGGGAGTGGCTCCTCCTCCTCTAGGTCTGTGGGCGGCCAATCCACCCCACTACGTCTCCGGGGATCCCCTGATGTGAGGAATCAGCAGGGCGACAGGAGACATGAACTCGGGCATGTGGTCAGGGCCGAACAATAAACACAGTTACAGAGCCCCAGCCCCTGGTCAGGGTGGGGCAGCAAAGAGTCTAAGGGCTCAGGCTGAGCAGAAAACAGTCAATCAGTCCAGGCTCTGGTTCAGAAAAGGGCAGGAAACAAAGTCACTCAGCTCCAACCTGCAATCAGGTGGGGCTGCATGTAGTTAATGAGCCCAGGCCCTGGTTCAGAGCAGGGTGGGAAACAAAGTCTCTCAGCTCCAACCTGTACTTGGATGGGACTGCAAACAAAAGTCAGCTTATGCTCTTATAAATTTGTTAGTCTCTAAGGTGCCACAAGTACTCCTTTTCTTTTTAGTTAACTCAGGCTTTCCTTCAGCTAGCCTGAGGGAGGGGGAAACTGCCACCCACCGTTTGAGTGGCGGCGGGATGCAGGCGCTCTCACTCCACTGCATCCTGGTCCAGGGCCCTAAAGGTGGCAGACAGGTCTGCCACCATGTCAGTGGGAATCCAAGCCACAACACGTTGACTCATCCTCTGCCAGCATTGCAACCAGAGAGGGGTCTACTATCCCTGGGCCACTTCCACACTCCCCCTCCCAGGGTACCTGCTGGTCCGGTGAGATAAGGTGATCGGCAGGGACTTCAGTTGCCAGCAGAAGCTCTGCCGGAGTTGGAACAGCCAGCAGTCTGGGCCAGCCGTCAGGCTGTCCAGGGGTCCAGACGGTCCATACCAGTCATCTGCTTCCCCCGGGGTCAGGTCAGTCCAGGTGGTCTGTGCCCATCATCTGCACTCTGCGGGCCTGCTGCCACCTCCCAGCACAAGTGCTCAGAGGACACTTCTGTCCCCTCCAGTGGCTGGGCCCCTACTGATCTTCCAGGTCCTGCCTTTATATTTCTGGCCCCAACCTTTGGCTTCCAGGAGGCGGAGCTAGGGGATAGGGCTCTGCCCACGAGGGGGTGGAGTCATCCTCTTCCTCTGTGTCTGAGGAGTGCCAGTCCACCTCACTACAAGGTGTAACAGGAATGGTTGGGTCTAATATAAATAGACTATTGGTAAAATATATTTACCAGAAAGTCACCTATTAAATGTTGTGTAAAAGCCAAATAGCTTAATCAGAACACAATAGCCGCTCGTAACATGGCAGAGATGATATAGGAGGTGCTGTTTTTGTGGAAAAGACAGGTAGGTCTATTTTTCTTTGCATTACTTAGTGACCTGGTTGTTGGCCCTGATATTTTATTTTAAATTGTTTTTATAAATTATCTATTGAGATTAGGACAGATTCTTAGATTGCAAGTTCTCTGAAGGAGGGACTATATTTTTGTTCTGTATTGGTACAGTGCCTTGAGTATAATGGGCCATGCCTGGGGCTTGTAGGCACTATGGTAATATAAATAATATGTGCCATGACAAATGTGGGGATTTTGGTAATATTTTTATGATTTCTGTGTGCACCCCAGTTTCCTTCTTGGCTTTGTATTTCTATGCACTGAGTGTAAAGGGAAGGGACAAGGTGTTGGACTCAGGTAACCACATGACTGGAGAAGAGTCATTAACAAACTGAATAAAAGCAAACATGGGAATGGAGGATCTAGAAGAGACAATGGACACCCCAGTGGCCAGGACATTCACATCTAACAGCCAAGAGAAAGGAGATTTTAACCCCCATTTCTGCAAGGAAGCACAGTGAAAGCTTTGAGCTGGAGAACAAGGCAAAGGAGACAGGTGGCTGTATTAAAAGCTGAGCTCACAGAGATAAAGTGTCACACCTGGGACTTAAAGGAAAAGGAATAGAGACCAAGAAAGGAAGCAGAGACGGTTACTAGAGCATTCTGGCACAAGGGAGCCCTGCCATTGGCCAGTCTAAACTCTGTCTGAACTTTTGCTTCTCTATGCTAACCTAAGAGCTTTCTGATCTTGTATGGCAGATGACTAATAAACTGTTGCCTTTTGCGTAAAGGCTGCCTGGTGTTGCCGCAAATATTTATTGAGAGCATTGCACCATGAAGAGGTAAAGAACAAGCCTCCAACAGGAATCTAGCATGGCAGGACTTGATGTAGGGAACCACAGAGACACAGATTGCTGGTGCTCAGATGCCCAGTTTCAGAGTTGTGCAAGCCTCACATGGGCCTGCCCCTGTGGGACTGTGTGGATGTTTGGGGTCTGGCACAAAAACAGTCACTCCCAAGGGATTGGTTACAAGCTGGAGCATAGACCAGATCCTGGGAATCCATGACAGGTGCAGTAAACAAATTTAAATAAACAATTTTCGAGTTCATTGAGTTTTAGTGTATGCTTTCTAAAGGTTAAAAAGGGTTTAAGCTTTTTTTAAAAAAATTAAGGAATGCACAGTACAATGGCCATGGTAGAAGAGCAAGTCAAAAGAAAGTATAAGTGATAGGTGGGACTGACTAGCATCTCCCACTGCTGTAACTACTGTGGAGCTATATTGGTGCACATAAGAGAATAATAAGGCCCATAGGACCCATTTTGCCCTTGGCTTTATTAACTTTAACTCTCATAATACCCTTGTGAGGGAGATAAATATTATCCCTATTTTACAGATGCAGACATTGAGGCAGAGGTTCAAGTGACTTGACCCAGGCAACATAGCAAGTGCCACATAGTGGTACTAGAATTCAGGAGTCACAGAACCTCAGCAGTGGCAAGCACTATGCAAAATATGTTCATGAAGATTCTGATCTATTTATATGTATGAATATTATCTACAGTAATTCAGAACCAATAACATTTTTAATCTCCTCTTGAGTCCTTGAATAAGGTTTGCTGCAGAAGCAGTTTGGTTTCATATTAACAAACAGCTTAATTAAACCAGTTTATGACAGGCTCTTTCCACCCCCATAGGCTACACTATCAGTGTGTTAATGATACATCAGGTGATAATTATGCACAGCATACTTTTAAACCCTTGTAGTGTGAAGTGCTTATTCTATTTTATTTCCTCTGGAACCAATTTCTAGACAAACCTTGTGTGAAGTAAAGAAAGGGTTAGTGCCATGAAGAATGGGAGAAGTTAGTTTGTTTAAGAGTATTTGCATCAGTGAGGATGGAAACACACTTAGCCAGCTTAATTACCAATATCCACAGATTTAGAGAAGCCAGGGCTGGAGGGCCAATTTTCATATGAAGACAAGATAGGAAAAGCCATTAATAGTCACAAGAACAAAAGATTAGGGGACAGATCCTCAAAATGCCTAACTCCCATTGGGCTTCTGGCTGTCTCTGAGTATATGAGCCAAAGAGAAAGCCAGTACAGAACTAGGAACAGAGAGGAAGGATGCTAAGCAACGAACCAGGTAGATCAGAGCTAGAGAAAGAAAGCTGAGAATCAAGGGATTCTTTGGATAAGCCACTCAAGGAGGAGAAGACAGAGAGGTGGTAAAAAAAGATCACAGGAATACTTGGCAAGGAAAAAGATAACAAATTAAAATCCTTGTTATCTTATACATTTTCTAACTGTGCTCAAAATTCCCCAAGTAGCAGCAAAACTAATCTTATGTCAAAAATGGAATGTGTGCTGTGAAAGGGTGTTAAGTCATGAGCACAATAGATATTAAGGGAGAATAAATAGTAAAGCAAGATCTTACTAATTGAAGCAGAAAGGCAACTAAGAGAACTGCACAAGATAATATCATGGTGATGGATGAATGCACATAAATTCTATCCTAGTTTAGCATGCATTAGACTCTGTGATAAATAAGAGTTTTCAAAAGCTGCAAAGGAAACGTTGCAGTAAGAGGATTTTTACATATATCTTTAAAATGAACTGCAAATGCAACTTTAAAATTCTGTTTCTTCATCCATATGTGCTGAATATCCTCACCCCAGGCAGGGTAAGAGGAGCATTTAGCACATTAGCTACTAAACATTTTAATTTAAAAATTCAGCATAGGACCCACTAGGTGGCCCCACTCCACAGTCTCAGAATATATCATTCTGTGACATCCCAATTACCAAGGAAATACTTTTGACACATGGATCTAGCCTACTGAGGGCAACTATGTGTAGATGTTCAGCAGTTGGCATATTTTCATATGCCTACTTAGGCAGATGCGTGTTCCCCACCATAGTAGGAGCATTGTCCAAATATTTAAACATAAAATAACCTTTCTTTTTTCCCAGCCAGAAGGAGAAATAGGAGAGTGACTTTGTAGTGGGGGAAACACAGAAGTTTACCGGCTATTATGTATTTACAGAGAGTCTTTTTAGGGACTAGCTGAGTAGATCCAGCCAGCAGGACTGTGTGTGACATCAGAAAGAATGTTAAAAGGTTAATTTTTAGTTATTTACGTGCTAAATGCCCCACTTATCCTAGTTACTGAGTGCACTCATCAGACAGTGAAATAAATAGAACTTTTGCATTTGCAGTTTGCCTTTAAAGTATGTGAATTCTGCTTGGAACAAAGGGCTCTAAAAAATGTTAAAATGTTCTCTTGCATGAATGACCAAGATTGTATCATGAAAGCTTTGCTAAGTAGTCGCTTTAAGGACCACTTTTCCACTCTGGGACCTTTAACAGATTAACGTCTCTCAAAGCTTCCCCAGCCTGCAATAATGTTAAAACCAACTGTGATAACAGGACCTTATCATGATTTCCCCTCTCCCAGGCAGGATGGAAATGTTTTAATTTGCTTTATTTTTATTCAATATGCAATTCTTACTATAATGTATCAGAGGGCTGGCAACATTAGCAGGAGCTTCTGAAGAGGACAGTTAATAGGATGTAATAAAAGCATACCAAGATGATAAAAGTAACAACATATGGCCTTGCCATAACACAGAATGTAAAAGGGAGGGAGAGTTTCTTTCTTTCCATGGTCAAACAATAAGGTGCTCTTTCATTTCCTTGGTAGGCCCTGCTAATTCTGTTGAACTGAGACATCTACAAAGGAGTTTTTGGGAGCAGACTCACAACCAGTGGAGATGGAAAAAGCTCAGAGATCATAGAATCATAGAAGATGAGGGTTGGAAGAGACCTCAGGAGGTCATCTAGTCCAACCCCCTGCTCAAAGCAGGATCAACCCCAACTAAATCATCCCAGCCAGGGCTTTGTCAGGCCAGGCCTTAATAACCTCTGAGGATGGAGATTCCACCACCTCCCTAGGTAACCCATTCCAGTGCTTTACCACCCTTCTAGTGAAATAGTGTTTCCTAATATCCAACCTAGACCTCCCCCAAGGCAACTTGAGACCATTGTTCCTTGTTCTGTCATCTGCCACCACTGAGATCAGCCTAGCTCCATCTTCTTTGGAACCCCCCTTCAAGTAGTTGAAGGCTGCTATCAAATCCTCTGTGACAAAGTTCCTCCTCTACCTTGGTGGGTCTTGCGTTTTTTGGCAGATTTGCTCACCTTGGAGCTTCATGGCAGCCCTCAGTTTGGCCATTTTTGTGAACCCACAGTCCAGGTCAACTCCTCCTGTGTCTGACCAGGAGTTGCAAGGTTTGGGGGGAACCTGGGCCCGCCCTCTACTCCAGGTTCCAGCCCAGGACCCTGTGGAATGCAGCTGTCTAGAGTGCCTCCTGGAACAGCTGCGCGACAGCTACAACTCCCTGGGCTACTTCCCCATGGCCTCCTCCCAAACCCTTCTTTATTCTCACCATCGGACCTTCCTCCTGGTGTTTGATAATGCTAGTATTCCTCAGTCCTCCAACAGTATGCGTTGTCACTCTCAACTCCTAGTACCTCTTGCTCCCAGCTCCTCACATGTGCACCACAAACTGAAGTGAGCTCCTTTTTAAACTCAGGTGCCCTGATTAGCCTCCCTTAATTGATTCTAGCAGCTTCTTGATTGGCTGCAGGTGTTCTAATCAGCCTATCTGTCTTAATTGTCTCCAGAAGGTTCCTGATTGTTCTGGAACCTTCCCTGTTACCTTATCTAGGGAAAAGGGACCTACTAAACCTGGGGCTAATATATCTGCCTTCTATTACTCTCCTGTTGCCATCTGGCCTGACCTTGTCACATCCCCACTCACTCTTCTCTTCTTCAGACTAAACAAGCCCAGTTCCCTCAGCCTCGTAAGTCATGTGCCCCAGCCCCCTGATCATTTTTGTTGCCCTCCACTCGTCTCTCTCCAATTTGCTCACATCCTTTCTGTAGTGGGGGCCCCAAAACTGGATGCAATACTCCAGATGTGGCTTCCAAATGGAGGGGAATAATCACTTCCCTAGATCTGCTGGCAGTGCTCCTACTAATGCAGCCCAATATGCCATTAGCCTTCTTGGTAACAAGGGTACACTGCTGACTCATAGCCAGCTTGTCATCCACTGTAATCCCCACATCTTTTTCTGCAGAACTGCTGTCGGTCCCCAGCCTGTAGCAGTGCATGGGATTCTTCTGTCCTAAGTGCAGGACTCTGCACTTGTCCTTGTTGAACCTCATCAGATTTATTTTGGCCCAATTTTCCAATTTGTGTAGGTCACTCTAGACCCTATACCTACCCTTCAGCATATCTACCTCTTCCCCCAGCTTAGTGTCATCAACAAACTTGCTGAGCGTGCAATCTATCCCATCGTTAGGATCATGAATAAAGATGTTGAACAAAGATAAACTGCTGTATGACATTGTGGTCAAGTCAGATTACCAACAGGACTACCAGAGAGTAAAGGAGGAGTGGAAGGTGCAGAGGGAGACAACTGAGCAGGAGGAGAGAATGGTCATAGAGTCATAGAATATCAGGGATAGAAGGGACCTCAGGAGATCGTCTAGTCCAACCCCCTGCTCAAAGCAGGACCAAGCCCCAATTTTTGCCCCAGATACCTAAATGGCCCCCTCAAGGATTGAACTCACAACCCTGGGTTTAGCAAGCCAATGCTCAAACCACTGAGCTATCCCTCCCTCATGCAGTTCCTGAACAGGACTGAAGGTTGAGAACGGAGGACAGAGCGTAGCAGAAGGACCTGTTTGAGACGCCACTCACACTAGTGAGCTCCAGCCCCCAGCACCACCCCTGACACCATCACAGGTTGCCACAGAGCCTCCTTCATTATACCATTTTCTGCAGCCAATGCAACCACTAGACAGTTCTGGCATTGGCTGGGCTATGTACCATTCAATGAATTTGAATAGCCAGACGTACCCTGCTTAATCCACCCCTGTACAACTGCATACAACACACACAACACATTCTAGCAGGAGCAAGGAGAAACAGCAAATGGTGGACATTCAGTTCCACTACAAGTAAGACTGTACTGGTTGCCCTGTAGATAATTATTCAGTTTTGAGATGCTTTTGGACTGCTGTTAGTGGATTGTTCTACACAGATCCTGCTCTGGTATCCTGGCATTAGTTAACTATGGGTTTCCCTTTCAGGAGTCATGGTGACCCCAGCCAATAAGTTCAGCACATGAGACTACAGCAGCAGCTACCTGCAAGCTGACATGAATCACCAAGCACTTGCTTTAGAATTCTTGGGGAGCTACAGATTTTCTGAAACTGTTTTCTAGGGGCTTGCCTGCACTTAAAACACTACAAAAAGAAGAGGAGTACTTGTGGCACCTTAGAGACTAACAAATTTATTTGAGCATAAGTTTTTGTGAGCTACAGCTCACTTCAATGGATGCAACTGATGAAAACACTTAAAACACTACAGTTGCACAGCTGCACCAATGTAGTGCTTCAGTGTAGACTCTACCTACACCAAGTGGAGTGACTTTCCCATCAAGAATGCTAATCCACCTCACTGAGAGGTGCTAGCTAGGTTGACAAAATAATTCTTCCAATAACCTAGTGTTGCCTCCCCGGGGTTAGGTCAGTATAGCTATGTCTCTCGGGGTGTGGATTTCACATTCCTGAGAGACATAGTTACACTGATATAAAGTCTTAGTGTAGACCAGGTCTAAATAAGATGGATGCTTGCTTGGGCCTAAATTCCAGTCTCAGATGTACACATGGCTTTGGGGAGTGTAAAAATACATCAAATGTTAGGGCCCAGCTAAATCAGAGGCAAATTTCCCTGTCACAGGCAAGTTGAGAGTATGCTATCAAAATTGGGCAACCAGTAGTCAGTGTAGAGTAAAGCCTGGATGGCCTAGAATCAGCTCAAGGTTCAAGATGGCGTGGTTAAAGTCTCTAGAGTAACTAAAAGCGTTGTTAAAACAGAGTGTGACAAAGCAAATGGTGAGGAATAATTAGGGCTTTACAATATCATGAGGAAAAAAGGTATTGGAATTTACCAATATGAGCTCAATGTGAATTCTCAAACTTTGATTTGAAACTACATATCTAAGGAAAGCTCTGTGTTTGTGAAGGGAGGCTACTGATTTGTCAAGAAAGACCCAGAGGAAAAAGATTAGTGACTTAATTGAATGTCAGAGATAAAAAAAGCAAAGGCAGTGATATTTATTGTGTATGAAGACTGTAAGGTGTCTTTCTTCTGAAACCTTAGGCTTACAATATAAGTGAGGAAAATAATTTCTCTGATTGTGGCTTAGACCTTAAAGCAGCAATTTTTTTCATGACAACAAAACCATGGACGGAGTAAGAGAGGGTAACTACATTCAGAGAGAGTTTTCTCTGCTCATGGAAGTACGAAGACTGAATTGTTTCTCTTATATGTTTTTAACAAACATATCTATTTCACTAAATAACTGTAAGATTTGGCTACACATACCATATTATTCAGAATGTTTGTTATGAGCTTATGTACTAGTATCTTTGCTAATATTTGTCCCTCTTTCTCCCCATTCGTACAAACAGTATTTGTATTTGTTTGGTTAGAGGTTCTTTGGGACCTTTCCACTTTCAAAGTATTTATGAAAATACAATATGAATACTACCAAAAAGCTGTTTCACAGCTTATCTCACACATCATCCTGACTATACACTTTACTCACTGTCTAAAGGGACAAACAGATTTGAGAGGATCGATGAATGATGGGAGGAGAGATGGCAAAATAAGTCATTGTCAAAATATTTAGCACATTTCCTGTCCAAAGAGTTACATGAACACAAATTAGTCCTCACAACATACCAGTGAATATTATCCCCATTTTATAGGTGGAGAAAACCAAGGCATGGAGCTGAAGAGGCCTGAATAGGGCCACCAAGCAAGCCAGTGGCAGAGTGAAGGATTAGAATTGGGGAGTTGCTGACTCCCAAATCTGTTTCATCTGGGGCCACTGCTTCTCTGTGATGATGATAAAAATTAATTACATTCCTAAATTAAGCTTTAGCATTAACTTCAGAATAGATATTCAAAAGAAATTAAAGCTCTCTTGGTGAATACTGCAATTTATTAAGATGAAAAACATTTCAGATGAAATCCTGGCACCACTGAAGTCTATGTTAAAGCTCTCATTGACTTAAAAGAGCCAGGATTTCACTTTTTAAGTAGTCACGAAGAGCAAATTTAGCCCTTGATTACAACAATGTAACCTCATTAAAATCAGGGAGATAGCACAGGTATAATTAAAGGCAAAAAAAAGAGAAAAAACTTGAAAGAGTATTTCAAAAAGCAAAGAAGTAAAACAACTGGACATGGCTTAACTGCTATTGTTGAAAAAGTATAGAAGTGTATGTCAGAATGACATGGTATAATCCCTGCACCACAGTGTCTCATCTGTTTATCCATAACTAAGGAGTTCTTTACAAGAGGAGGTAAACAGCTTAGTATCAGTCTCAATACTAAGAGAAGTCAAAAGGTTCAATTACATCTCTTATCCCTTCTTTCTCCCTCTTTGATGGAAAAAACCCCCCAAACATCTGAGACAAGCACAAAGTAATGAGCTGAAGTAGCAGGATTTGACCAGGGATAATCTGTTCTTAAAGATATTAATAAAAATCTCCTTTTTAAAAACGGATTAGAGCTTCAAGCAATGAACGAGAGCATCTTCTCTCTCTCCTACATAGTCTCTTTTTCTCCACCTGCCTTTTTCTTCTTTGCTGACAAATTATGTTGCTGTTTTTTTAAGCCTATGCAAAAGTTTTGTTATTTAGAAACATTTCAGAAAATTGTCAATTTATTCAAATGCAGCAAGTGCACTTTGAGTAGAAACCGCTAATCGGGAGAGAGTGTTACATGCTAAATCTATTCTTGTGCTAGTCACTGTAATTTACATGGCTCTCTCTTTAATTACTCTACAAGGAATACAGATTTTTTATTAACTATAAAGTTCAAAATTCAAGAGCAGCTGAACTATCGAGGAGACTAGAACTTTGAAGACATGGCTAACTAGGGCACTGAAATTAAATTATGCACACATAAACCATATAATATAGGGACATGTTAAAGATTTGTTGGCTATGCCTTGGTGACAGCTACCCCTAACTTAAGTCATCACTTAGAAAATAAAGTGTTCAGGCTTCAGTGGTCTCATAGTTTACAGTGAATTCCACTTCCTTCATTAAGATTTAGCATAGGGCCTACACATCATATTAATAATTTACCCCTAGAAAACCTATATATAGGCTTAACTCAGACAAGATCCAAAATCATTGTCCTGTCTAGTTCTTAGATGACATGCCTGTAACACAAAAACACCAGCTGAGTTTGCATGTTGGACGGTGTGTATTCAGATGGAATCCAGCATTGAAACAGCAGGGTGTTGTGCTGTAAATTAAAATTGTGATGTTTTGGCAGAGCTGCCTGGGGGGAAACTTGCACAGAATGTCCCTGCACTATGCTGATACCAGCTCATGCTCTCAGTTTCATCAACGATAAAAATAAGTACATTCACCCCATCCCAATCTCTGGTTTAAAAACGTGCACCAAATTGTCAGTTAGGTTCATGCATATGCCTAATTTAAACACACAAATAACCACTGTGCATACAAGTTAGACAGAAATTATTGCTGATAACATAAACATGACTAAAAATCTGGCCTTATTACTCTGCCTGGTTACGGAAATCAATAGAATTTCCCTAGGCATAATTTGAGCCCATCAGTGTGAGCAATACATTTATAGATATAGCTTTTGGTGTGTGAATTAATGTGTTAAAGGTCATCTGCAAAGGTTTAGAAAGCATGTAACCTTTCAATTCTGAGCCAAATTACCCTGTGAGGGTGACAGAGCACTAACCACATTAGACAACTACAAAATTACATCTTTTAGGTGGATGGAACTATTTACTTATACTCCTGGAGCCAGATTGCCTGCTTGTGTGGATGCATAAATAGGTGGAATCTTGAGTAGGAGCAGAGAGGTTATTTTAATTCTTTACCTGGCACTGATGTGATAGCTCCTGGAATACTGTATCTACTTCTGGTGTCCACAATACAAGGATGTTGATGAATTGGAGAGGGTTCAGAGAAGCACCAAGAAGGATAATTAAAGGATTAGAAAATCTGTGATAAACTAAATAAATTGAGGTCCTTGAGTTTAACAAAGAAGGTTAAGGGGTGATTTGCTCACAATCTGTAAGTACCTAGATAGGGAATACAAATTTGATAATGGGCTCTTTAATCTAGCAAAGGTGTAATAAGATCCAACGGCTGGACGTTGAAGCTGGAAAAATTCAGACTGGAAATAAGGTATACATTTTTAACAGTGAAGGTAATTAACAATTGGAACAATTTAACAAGGGACAATTTACTATGTCAGATTCTCCATCACTGACAATTTTTAAATCTTGTTTTCATTTTTTTAAAGATATGCTGTACTTAAAAAGGGATTATTTGGGGGGAATTCTGTGGACTGTGTTATACAGGAGGTCAGTCTAGCTGATCACAATGGTTTCTTCTCGTCTTTGAATCTATAAAAACCCACAAAAAGAGACAAGAGCAAGAAAAATCCTGTGGGATTCTCCTTGTGGAGTTTCTTCCACATTCTTCAACTGGGGGCATATCTACATTGCAGAGTGCTCCCATGCTTGTCAAGCCCACCTGCAAATGTTCACATTGCAGAGCTGCATGGCCCGCACCCACCTGGCCATGGCAACAATACTGCTGCAGTTACATGGATTTGGTGCTATTATTTCTGGGGTCATATCCCAAGGTTCTTAGTGCCTAACTTGAGCCACTCTAGGAATTGTTCTGTGGTGAACTGTGGAAGAACTTCTCTGTCTTTCCCGAGCTTCTGTTTGGAAGTGTTCTTAGCCTCCTAAAATATTTAGCCAAGGCCCTTCCAGTTCTGTAGGCTTCTTGCTTCTATGTGTTCCACCCCTCTGGATCCAGCACAGGTGGATGAACTGTTGTTCTTGCTTCCAGCTGTGATGTTATTTTTCAGCAGGATGCAGTTAGAGGGTAATTGACACATTGGCGTGCATTTTAGCAGCGATTGCCAACTCTCAAAAGGTGAAAGCAGGTCTTGGAGGGGAGCTCAAGCATGTAATTGCTATGAATTTCACATATGTAGACCAGGGCTTCTGGAACAGGACAACTAGCACACTGTGGTGAGATCATATTGTCATGCAGATCCAGGGTGAGCAGCAGTGGCTCCAGAATTATTTCCACATGAAGAAGCAGACCTTTATGGAGCTTGTGTGAAGAACCTGCCCCAACCCTCCAGTGCTAGGACATACAAATGAAGGTGGCCATATCAGTCTAGAAGCTGGTTGTTACTGTTATCTGGATGCTTATAACCCCAGACTGGCTACAGGTCCACGGCTAATCAGTTTGGTGTTTGCAAGTCAACTGTCAAGAGTATGGTAGTGAACGTTTGTCAGGCAATGCATACTGTGGTTTACCTTCAGAGGCTGGACATAGCTAATGAGCCTGAAACAATAGCTGGCTTTCAGAGAATGGGCTTCCCAAACTTTGGTGGGAACACTGATGGCACTTATGTGCTCATAGCTTGCCTGTCACAACAAGTACATGAATACATCATCTGCAAAGGCTACTACTTGATCATTCTGCAAGCCTTGGTTGTTCACAAAGGTAGGTTCATGAAAACCAACATGAAATGTACCAGCAGGGCACATAATGCCAAAGTGTTAGGAGTGATCTGGCATTTAACCAGTTTGGACAAGAGACCCTATTCCCTACAAATAATATAGTTAACAGTAGGCACAGAGACCCAACTGATATTTTAGGAGACCTCACATACAGTATACTGTGATGGCTCATGAAACCATACCTGACATCAGAGTAGCTGGCAGAAGAAGAAATGGTTACTAACCTTTCCACAACTGTTGTTCTTCAAGATGTGTTGCACATGTCCATGTGACCGAAAGCACCCCTGTATTCACACCCTGCACACTACTGTGATAATCTTTGTACAAAATATACCTTGTGAGGTATCATCTGAAAACTAATAACTTGCCGGTCAATAATTTGATGGTGTATTATATGTAAAGTTATGAAATTCCCATGTATAATGTTATTAGCTCATGTTCAAAACCACACAGCCCTGCCAAGGTGAAATTTATTAAATAGCTCTATCCTAAACAAAGGACTGTGTGCTTACATCAAATTTACATATATGTAGTAAACAGGGTCATTGAGACAACAGGGGGAGGAAATGGCAGGAGACACAGCAAATTTGTATTTCAGCAAACACATGTGGGAGGAGCATGGGGCCTCCCTCACCACCAGGCTCCACGTCTCCTCCTTTACTGTTTGAATAGGGAATAATCTTTAGAAGAATCCACTTCAGTGGATCACTGGACTATAAAAGAAAAGGGCAACGAACCCCATGCTCTCTCTCTTTCACCTAAGATGACAAAGGTACCAGAACCTTTGGGCCTCTGGGAGAGATTCTGACTGAGGAAAGGTTTCAGAGTAGCAGCCGTGTTAGTCTGTATTCGCAAAACGAAAAGGAGTACTTGTGGCACCTTAGAGACTAACAAATTTATTAGAGCATAAGCTTTCGTGAGCTACGAAAATGCATCCGATGAAGTGAGCTGTAGCTCACGAAAGCTTATGCTCTAATAAATTTGTTAGTCTCTAAGGTGCCACAAGTACTCCTTTTCTTTTTGATTGAGGAAAGGATCAGTCACCATCTTCCTGGAAGACTGTGGTTGAGAAACTTGCAAGATTAAGTTTTAGACTTGTAGCTGTCTGTTTTCACTTTCATTTGCTTGTAACCATTTCTCTCTCATACTTGAATTTACTTAAAATCCTATCTTCTTTTGAAAATAAACTTGTTTTATTTTTTCAATTTAAAAGAACCCAGTGCTATGTTTTAACTGAACTGTTTGGTAACTCCAGTTAAAGTAGCAAACTGTTGAATATTAATTTTTTAAAGAAGTAAAAAAACTTTCATATCTGAACTACTCAAAAAAGGGCTGGATAGTGCAGAATACATGTTTTTGGAGAAACCCAGAACTGGGAGGGTGTTAGGGGCACCCTGCAAGTGGTAATCAAGGCTGTTGGAAGCCAGAGTGTGAATGATGTGTGGCTGACAGGATGCTGGAGTCACAGCTACAGGACCAGAGCTGCAGCTATACACAGACACTCTGGGTTTCACCTGCATGCTGGTAGGCTGTTTGTGAGGTAGCCTGCAGAGAGAGACCCTGCCTTGGGACCCCCAAAACACCCTCCCTCCACACCTGATTACTTAACCTGTTATTTTGAACTGGTTATCAGTTTTTGTTTTTTTGGGGTTTGGTCCAGTTTGGTTTCAATGTGACTGAGAGGCTTTCAGTTTGGGTTCCATTCCAGTTCACTCAAAATACCTCTCTGAGCTGTTTTTTAGGTTCTGATTCAGTTTGACTACCTGGTGACTAAAAAGCCCATTCACTCAGGTCTGAGGCATCTGTATCTAAAAGACTCTTTTGCAGACACTAGCTGGATCTGTCTGCCAATCTAGAGAGGATAAGATCCAATTTGGCACATGAATTGACATCTATGTGGCTCCTCCTTGGTGACTACACCTCAGCCAACCAGCCTTGTAGCATCTGAAATGCAGTCTGGCATACTGGACTATATAAATGCATGCTGCCATGTGACCCAGCAGCCTTATACAGTTTATAATTGTGGTGAGGGGATAAGCCTCTAAGAACGGAATGATGCTTTGGATTGCATGAAACCTTGCCTGTGATAGTAAGGCACTGGCCATTATCAAGTCCACAACAGCTCCAAAAAATTCTATTTTATGAACTGGAAACAGGACTGACTTCTGTGTTGATCAGCAGGCCAAATGCATTGAACATGGATCGGATCACGCTGGATGACACCTGCGACCTGGATCATCGTCTTATCTGCAGTCATCCAGGTAAGGGAAGACATGGACCCCTGACCTCTGAAGGAATGCTGCTACCACTGCCATATACTTTGTAAATACTTTGAGGCAGCCAAGAGACCAAAGGGGAGCATTGTGAACTGATAATGTTGGCCACTGATGGTGAATCTCAGAAATTCTCTGTGGCTCTGATGTATTGACACATGAACATAAGCATAATTTAAGTCAAGAGCAGCATACCAGTCTCCTGGCCCCAGAGAAGGAATAATGACTATCTGGAATTTTGATTTTTTTTATGAACTTGTTTAACTCCCTCAGATCTCAAATAGGCCTGAGACCCCCTTTTGCTTTCAAGATCAGGAAGTATCAGGAGTAAAACATCTTTCCTCTGAGCAAAAGAGGAACCTCTTCTCTAACTCCTACAGGAAGTGATTGTCTCTCTTGCAGTAACACTGCTTTGTGAGAAATGTCTATAAAGAGGGATGGGGAAGGGGGATTGGAGGGAAGGGTAGAAATAAATTGGAGTGTTTATCCTATTTCCCCTATACTTAGAACCCACCAATCTGTTGTGATGTGGGCCCAAGCACAATGGAAGTAGGACAGGCAGTTTGCAAAATTTTGGGAAGAAAAAACCTAATAATCAGCTCTAAACCCACCCATTAAAATGAGCTCTTGGAGCATGACACCTGCCTTGATGAACCGGTAGCTTCAGAAGCAGAGAGTAGTAAAGGATGTCTGTTGTAACCTCTGGTTTCAGAGTAGCAACCGTGTTAGTTTGTATTCGCAAAAAGAAAAGGAGTACTTGTGGCACCTTAGAGACTAACAAATTTATTTGAGCATAAGCAAGTGAGCTGTAGCTCACGAAAGCTTATGCTCAAATAAATTTGTTAGTCTCTAAGGTGCCACAACTACTCCTTTTCTTTTTGTTGTAACCTCTGCTCCTCCTCCTTGGCGTGACCTTGGTTTGAGGGGCTGGTGAAGATGCAATGCCTTTTGCTGCACAGCCAGGGTGTAAATGCCCAGGGATTTCAGGTTTGCACTAGAATCATTGAGACTATGCAGAGTCTCATCAGTTTTTGCTGAGAAGAGCTATGGCCCTTCAAATGGGAGGTCCTGGACTGTTGAACATCTGGAGGGAGACCAGAAGACTGTAACCAAGATGTGCACCTCATCATGATGGCAGATGCTAGGCCATAAGCTACAGAATCTGCTGCACCGAGACCTAGTCTGGCAAACAACATGTCCTCCTCAATTAATGGCTGGAACTCTTGTTTCACATCATCTGGGAGCTTGTCTTTGAACTCTGGAACTACATGCCACAGGGTGAAATTGTAGCACCCCAGCAAAGCTTGCTGGTTTGCAATGGAAAGCTTGCTGGTTTGCAATGGTAACCCACCTGTGGAATAAAGCTTCCTCCCAAATAAGTCCAGCTTTTTGGCCTCTTTGTTCTTCGGGGCTGATGCCTGGGGACTCTCTCTCACTGGCTGATGACACTATGAGGGAACCCTGAGAGGGATGATTATAGAGAAGACATAGTACCTCCTTGCAATCCTTTTTGCAGTAGGCAGCAGGGAAGCTACGGTTTGCCAAAGAATCGTGGCATGCTCTAAAACTGTGTCATTAATAGAGAGAGCTATCTTAGCCAGGGCCGCAGATGCCAAGATATCCACAAGTTGTGGGAGTTTTCCTGGATTTCCTCCGGGTGGTTGTCTTGGGCTAAAGCCATCCTCCTCAACAACTCCTGAGGTGTCTTAAAATCATCAGGAGACAGAGAAATAGGTTTCACCACAATTGCCTCATCAGGAGATAGGGAAGAGGATGTCAATTGTACTGAAAGCAGTTCCAGTTCTTGCTCCTCTTGTGGATGCTTGTGAGAGGAATCCTGAATCTCTCAGTGCCAGACTCAGTATAGACGCTAGGGTGTTTGCAGCATCAATGCTCCTGATAGCAGTAGACAGAGCCAAGTGAGGTGGATGCAGGGACGTTTTTGATTGAGGGGGAAAAAAACCCCATGGGTTCCTAAAGGGCCACTGGTATGGCCCTGTGTGACACTATGCCCACATTCTTCATAAAAATATTGTAATAATATGACTATGGTATAACTGTTTTTTATACAAGATGGGCCTTGTGAGATATCATTGGAAAGGTTATGATTTACTGATTATGATTATCCTATTTGTATGCATGTATCATTTTTATATCTGAAGTTAGGCATATTGACTATGTAACAATTACCAGTGGGTTTACTCCTGGGGAATGCCCAACAGACAGAATACAATCAGTCTGGATGGGCCATTAGGGACAACAATAGGACTTTGAAGATGCTAATCTCCCACTTTCCTGAGAAGCTTTCTGGGATGCTACAAACAACTTTTGACTCATGGCTGTTTTGACACTGCAGGGTCATGTGATTAAGTCACCTGGTACTGGATTCCAGTATCAATATCAATATTTTTCCACTGGGGGGGAGGGAGGAACCACACTGGCAAACAAAGGGTTCCCGCCATATGTAAAACCTATTTACTGGACTTAGGGTATGTCTTCACTAGGAACGTTAAAAGTGCTGCCGTGGCAGCCCTTTAACGTGGCTGTGGAGTCACAGCACCAGCGCTGGCGGAGAGCTCTCCCAGTGCTGTAATCCTCTGCTCCCCCCGAGTGGAGTAGCTCCCAGCGCTGGTGCACTGTCTACACTGCCACTTTACAGTGCTGCTCAAACTTGCAGAGCTCATGGCAGTGTTTTTTCACACCCCTGAGCAAGAAAGTTGCAGCACTGTAAAGTGGCAGTATAGACAAGGCCTTAATCAGTGTTCATTCTTCACTGAATCCCCATCCAGGATGACTACTGGAAATATCTAAGAAACAAAGACAAAAGGGAGGAGAAGAGCTGAGCCCAGGCTAGAAAAGGTGTCTGGCCTGTGAAAGAAATGTCAAAAACAACATTTAGGGTGAGAAATTACTACTTGTAACCAGTTTCTTTAGTGTATTAAGCTTAGGGCACATCTACAATGGCAAAGTTAAAGCGCCGGCAGTTACAATGCTGCTCAGAGAGCGCAGAAGGAAAACCGCTGTTGTGTGTTCACACTGAGAGATGCCTGCGCAATAGCATGTTCACACTTTTAGCACTTGCAGCACTATTCGGAGCGGTGCGCTCTGGGCAGCTATCTACAGAGCACCACTTTCTCTTTTGCTGTTAAGACTTGTGGGAAGGCAGAGGGGGTTGCGGGGCATCCTGAGTCCTGTCCTAATGCCCGTAATGCATTGCTTCACATCCCAGCAATCCCTGTGCTTCTGTCTGCATTTGGCGCTATCTTTCCAGGGTTTGTGTACTGCGCGCCCTGCCTCTTTCAGGCTGCAGGAATGGATCCTGAACTGCTGACCCAGTATGCTCCTCGCTCTGACCAACAGGTCACAAGTGTCAGTGGAGTTATTCCTTAAACTATAAAGGCAAGAGGAGTGCGACATTGATCTCACCACGTATAGTAGCTACGACATGGAGGTGCTAACAGTGGAATCCCGCTTTTGGGCTTGGGAAACAAGCACTGAGTGGTGGGATCACATCGTGATGCACTTCTGGGATGTCAAGCAGTGGCTGCAGAAATTTCACATGAGGAAAGCCACATTCATGGGACTGTATGATGAGCTCGCCCCAGCCCTGCGGTGAAAGGACACAAGAATGAGAGCTGCCATGTCATTGGAGAAGCACGTGGCGATTGCACTGTGGAAGCTGGCTACTCCAAACTGCTACCGATCGGTTGCTAACCAGTTCGGAGTGGGAAAGTTGACCATTGGAGTCATGTTGATGGAAGTGTGCAGGGCCATTAATCGCATCCTGCTTTGAAAGACCATGACTCTGGACAACGTGCGTGACATTGTGGATGGTTTTGCACAAATAGGCTTCCCTAACTGCGGAGGAGCGATAGATAGCATGCACATTCCAATTCTGGCACAAGACTATCTAGCCACCAACTACATTAATCGCAAGGGGTATTTCTCAATGTTTCTCCAGGCACTTGTGGATCACCATGGGCGTTTCACGAACTTTAATGCAGGCTGGTCCGGAAAGGTGCATGACGCATGCATCTTTCGGAACACAGGCCTGTTCAAGAAGCTCCAAGCAGGGAGTTTCTTCCTGGATCAGAAGATCACCGTAGGGGAAGTCGAAATGCCCATTTTGATCTTGGGAGACCCTGCCTACCCCTTAATGCTGTGGCTTATGAAGCCATACACGGGGCAACTTGACAGCAGCAGGCAGCGGTTCAACAACAGGCTGAGTCAGTGTAGAATGACTGTTGAGTGTGCTTTTTAAAAGCCCGCTGGTGATGCCTGTATGGGAAGCTGGACATGGCCAGTGACAATATTCCTATGCTTATAGCCGCGTGCTGTACACTCCAGAATATTTGTGAAGGGAAGGGTGAAAGCTTCACTCAGGGCTGGACCGCAGAGGCTCAGCACCAGGAGGCTGAGTTTGAACTGCCAGAGACCAGGGCTATTAGAGGGGCACAGCGCTGGGCCATAAGGATCAGGGATGCCTTGAGGCAGCAATTTGAAGCTGAAAGCTACTAATATTTGCTGCTGTGCTCGGGATTGCAGTGCTTGTAATGCTAGGAGGTGACTGGTGCACATGATGCAATAAGGGGGTTTAACATGCTTTCCAGTACTTTTTTTCTTTCAATTAATAGAATAAAGATTGCTTTCAAACCAACACAATTCTTTCATTAAAAGACAACAAGCGGAGGAGAGAGTCAAACGACAAAAATAGATCAGCAGAGAGGGGAATGGGGGAAGGGAAGGTCTCCAGAGGACAGATTTGTGTATGTCCACGGATCATACCCAACCTTCTGCTTTGGAGTACAATGCAGCGGGTGCTGTACTTCAGCAGGGCCAAGCTGCAGAGGGATGGGTGTTGAGCGCAGTGGGTACTAAGAGTCCACACTGCTGGACTGTGAGGAGGGAGGAGTGGAATGCTGCAGGTAGAAAGTGGAGCCAGGAGGTTGATAACAGTGTGCTGGCGGTATGTGTGTGGGGTTCATAGAAAGAGTTTTGTGACAGTGGCTGCAGGCGAGGGCGGGCACAGAGCTGCTCGGTTTGAAGAGCTAGTATCACCTGGAGTGTGTCCACTTGGTGCTCCATAATGTTTAAGAGCTAGTCCATGGCTTATTTCTGGTGTGCCATGTTCTCCTTTCAGTCCCTCTTCTCGCTGTCGCGCCACTCCTTCAATTCCTGTTTCTCAGTGATGGAGTGCATCATAATGTCACAGAGAAAGTCCTCCATAGTTCTTCGTAGCCACTTTCGAATTCTGCGCAGGTGTTCTGCTGCTTATAAGGGAGGCTGGCCTCCCAAGGTCATCTCTGTGAAGTTTAAATGCAACATTTTACAGAAGCAGTATTGTCTGCAACACAGATAACCATCTACTTGTCTGATTCAGTGCTTTAAAACACAGCCAGTACTCACACACGTGTCACTAACTGGCTGACCCCAGGCAAGCACACATGAGCCACAAGACCCCGAAAATGGTGAGTAGCCGCAGGGGCAGGGTGAATCACTCTTCCTGGACCCTGTTGTACACTGGGCACATGGCTCTTGGGGAGAGCCAGCACTGTAGGGCGGGTGGGTTGATAATCATTCCTGTCCCCACACTTTCCACAGGATGTGATCATTATGGAAGATACTCACTGCTGAGGGTGAGCAGGGACTCAAGGGAGGGTATTCTCCAAGCCTGCGGTCCCTATGCAGATCGCCAGTGTGCAGCAATGATCCCCGCCCCCCTCCCACCCTCCCGTGATGGCACAGTGGTGTGGGAAAGTTACCGTTAATGGGGCAAGAAACAAAGCAGCTCTGCCAAGGAACCTGCAGCAGCAGATTGCCCAGTATCTCCAAGAGAGTTTCCTGGAGATCTCTGAGGGAGAGTCCCGTGAAGTGAGGGAGTCTATCAACAGCCTGTTCTGCCACTCAGAATAGGCATGCAGTGGGAGACAAGCCTGCTTTCTGCAATCCTCTTGCCCCCAACAAATCACTTCAGCAATTCCCAAAATCAGATCCACTTACCAGGGGCCTTCTCTCCTGTTTGCACTTCGCCAAGATCCGACTGCTGTGACTGGCTAGGCTCCTCTGGGGTAGAAAAGAGCTCCTAATTGCATGCATCTCTGGTCTCTGAGCCATCCTCTGCCTCTGGGTCCCCCTCCCGCTCTTCATCCAATATTTCCTCCTCCTGGCTTGGTCCACTCTCGACAGGCATGTGAGCAAATGAAGTATCAACAGGGGTCTTCTCAGTGGAGGTGGGGTCACCACCAAGTATCGCATCCAGCTCTTTGTAGAACTGGCAGCCCGTGGGCACAGCACCGGAGCGGTGGTTTGCCTCCCGCACCTTGTGGTAGGCATTTCACAGTTGCTGCACTTTTACCCTACACTGCAATGTGTCCCAGTCATATCAGGTATCATGAAATCTGTCCATAGGTATCATAATTCCTATGGCTGGAGCACAGCTGGGACTGCACAGCCTCCTCTCCCGAAATGCTGATGAGTTCCAGCAGCTCAGCATTGCTCCAACCAGGGGATTGCCTGGTACATGGAGCAGGCATGGCCATCTGGAAAGATGCACTGAGACCACTGCACGCATCACCAAGCAAACAGAAAGGGGACTTTCATATTTGCAAAGCAATGTACAGTGTGGGGATGACAGTTGGTCACCTCAGGGCAGAGCAATAGAGTTCAAACCAATGACCAGAGAGGTGAGAATAGGCATTGTGGGACACCTCCCGGAGGCCAATTGCAGCGATGTAATAGACCAGGGTGTCTACACTGGCACCACAGCGCTGTAACCCCGGTGCAGAAAGCTCTATGTCTCTCATCAGGGTGGTTTTTATAGAGTGCTACAACTGCACAGTTTCTGCGCACTAAGTGGCTTGGCAGTGTGTACACCTCGGGAGTTACAGCGCAGAAAGCCTCTTTACTGCGCAGAAACTTGCCAGTGTAGATGGGGTCTTAGTTTGCGTGTTTGTTTTATTTGTTCAGTAATTAGCTTTGATCTGTTTTCTATCCATTATAATCACTTAAAATCTATCTTGTGTAGTTAATAAACTTGTTTTTGTTTTCTCTAAAATCAGTTTGTGGAATTCATAACTGGGGGGGCAAAAAGCTGTGTATATCTTCCTCCACATTGAGGGAGGAGGTGAATTTCATTAGCTTACGATGTACAGTTTTCTGTGCAGCGCAAGACAATACAATTTTGGGTTTGCTCTCCAGAGGGTGTGTGCACTTGAGTGCTGGGCAATTCCCAAGCAATTCCCATGCATAGCTGATTTCAGTGTCTGTGTCCTTCTGCAGCTGGGTGTGTGCTGGTGGAGGCTTGAAGGCCTGCTTCAGCAGGATGGTGTAAGGGAGCCCAGGCTGGTGCAACAGGCAGGATCTATGGTACCCCAGTACATCAGGTGGCATCCCGGAGTTGGGGGTAACCTGTTACACGCTTGTCCCCAACTGTGTGTGGCCCAAGGTCCTTTCGGTAATTCCTCTGATATTGAAGCTGAAACCAGGGCAGGCAGGTGTTATATTTCTCATGATGAGAATGGCTAGGCTGGAACACACAGGATCCTACTTCAGAGTCTGATGAAGAGTCCTCTTATGATCATGGTGGGGCCACACCCGTTGGCTCTAGTGAGGTAGGTTCAGACTCTGAAGAAAGGGGAACTGAGGCTTTCCCCTACACAGAATGTCTTAATCTAGTGGTGCTCAAACTTTTCCTGTTGCACCCTCCTTACCAGTAATGGAATCTGTTTGCCCTCCATTACTACTCTGTTGGCTCAGCAAAGGTACCTGGGATGAGGAGGAGCTGGGGCTAGAGACAGAGCTGGCCTGGGGATGGAGAGGGAATGAGAGAAGAACTGCAGCTAGAACTGAAGCAGGACTGGGTGGTGCTCCTTCCCCACCCATTATGGGAATTGGGAGGTGGGAATTTGATGCTGTATACTGTTATATGGCACACAGTGTATTTGCTCTTAGGTAATAAAAGGGTTTAATACTTTGGCTACAACTTCCTAACTCTTCCTTCTTTCCCAAGCACTCACACCCCTCTGTGTTGTACAAGCCAACCAATTTATTAACAAAAATATTAAAATTGTGTTTCAAAAAGCATTGCCAACATGCCAACTGCCTCTAAACACTAAAAGTGGAAAAGTGTGTGTGCAAAACTGCCATTAAGTAAAGGGCAAGCACTACAGTGTCACTGGTAGTGGAGCTGATGTCAGAAGTGTACCTGTTCTCCTTACCCGCACCTGTATGGGTTGTATGCAGTTGTACAGAGGTAGAGTGGATGGGGTACACCTATCCATTCAAATTCATGAAGTGATTCACAGTCCATCCAACTGCTGAATTGTCCAGTGGTTGCAGGACATGGAAGAGAATCTGTGGGCACTGGTGATGGAGCTGCAGCCTGGTGGTCAGCAGAATGAGTTGCCACTCATTCATGCCACAGGTCCTTTTGCTGCACTCGGTCCTTTCCCTGTCATGCTGTCCCACGCACGATCACTCTGTCCTCTCTCTCTGCTTTCTCCTTCCCTATACTCCTTTTCTTATAGTCATCCAGATATTCATCTCTGAGCCTTTTCCTTTTTCTATGCTGGTTCAGGGACTTATCCTCAAGAGCCAGGGGTGGCTGCCTTGTCCCAGATAAAGGGAAAGGGAACAGGGGCTGTTAAAATGAAGGCTTTATGGAAAAGGAAAAACAGTTAAAGCATTTGAAATGTAACTATAATAAAAGGATTTTAATGGTGTGTTTGCAATGGCACTAAGCAAGCAAAGGTCTATGTCAAGCCCTAAACCTTGTTTAAAATGATTTAATATTGCATAGTGATGGGGGGGCACATACAGTTCATCTAAAATTAATAGAACAGCCCCCATATGGCTAAGCAAGCATATCTTCAAAGCACATATAAACACAGGCATAAGGGTTTTGTGAGGGCAGATGGCGGTGAGGAGGCAGGACATGGGCTGAAAGCTGGGTAAATGCAGTGTAGACATACCGAGGGAGTGGGAGAGAGAAGGGCTCTGTATAACTTTACTTCCTGTGGAAGTAGTACTTGGTCTCAGTACACACAAGAGTTCCCAAGAGACGCCAGGGGAACATGTACCCTAGCCATGCTGCCCCACCCTATAATGTGCAAATGCCCAAAACTGCTAAGGCTGTTCCATTTATTCAGATGGGTGTGTCATGTGGGTCAAATTCCCCCATGATGTAACCGCAATGAAGTGAAATGTTTTATTCCATGGTGGATACAGACCCTTATACATATGGTTTTCATTTTAAAACAGCAGTAGTTTAAATGAGCAGAGTCTCACATGTTTATCTTTACAGCACTTACTAGAGTAACAAGAATGACCAGTGAACACACTCCTGTCTATGGCAGCGACTTTTTCCTTACCTGGAAAAAAAGAACAAGTCAATTTAGTTGTGTCTCTCAAATGAGTTATTCTGTAGC
This sequence comes from Dermochelys coriacea, assembly GCF_009764565.3. Classification (NCBI taxonomy): domain Eukaryota; kingdom Metazoa; phylum Chordata; order Testudines; family Dermochelyidae; genus Dermochelys; species Dermochelys coriacea. The sequence goes on from NC_050069.1 coordinate 205,042,540, forward strand.
AGGTGGAAGAAGTTTATCAACAATTCCCTAAAATGGGAAGGGCTGTTATTGTTATGTTCCTTTGTTCCTTCCAGCTTTTAAGTTCTGTCCTCATAAACTGGGGGCTCCCAATATGGCAGATGTAGGACACACTGTTCCTTGTTTATACACTTAATTAAAAGGTAAGGGGTAGTAATCTTACCAAAATGCCATTTAAATTCTCTTCCCTTTCCTCCAAATCATACAACTTTTGAAAGAGTGAAATTTTTAAAATTTATATCTTTCAAAAATCATATTCTGTGGGAGTCTGGGCAATTAAGATTACATTATTATTTTGTATGCAGTATTGTTGTAATTGCCATGTTGGTCCCAGCGTATTAGAGAGTCAAGGTGGGTGAAGTAATATCTTTTCTTGACCAAATTCTGTTGGGGAGAGAGAGACAAGCTTTCAAGCTCACCCAGAGCTCTTCTTTAGGTGTGGGAAATGTACCCAGAGTGTCACGGCAAAATACAACATGGAACAGATAGTTTAGCACAAGTAGTTAACATAATCCAAAGGATCATTCAAGGTGAAATCACCCTTTTCCCCCTGTGATTGGAGAAGGGTCAAGGAAAAGAAAGCTAGTGGGGGTTTTAAGCTTTTCTATTGCTGGAATAAGGAACAATCTTGATTTGCTCCCTGAATATAAACATGGCCTAATGCTATGTTCATTTACACCCAACCACCTATTGAAGTCAATGATATTGCAGTAACTAAGCAAATTTTGGACCACTATTCTCTTCTGATTTGACTCCTGTATCTTTGTATAGGACAAAAGACATAGGTTCTGATTCTGCTCTCAGTTACATTGGTGTCAGTCATAAGTAATTGCACTGCAGTCAATGGAATTACACTGGTAAAAAGGTGGAATTACACTGCTGTAAAAAGGTGGATTCACCACGGGAGTACCTCCTCATGGCTGGGCATAACAGCTCTCGCTCTTCATCTACTGACAGACACTCTGTTGGTCTGCCACTTCCTGTGATTTGGGCCTCCTGCCAGGTCATGATTTAAGTCCACCTCTTCAAGGTGGAAAGTCCAAGACCTTGTATCAGCTCTTTGGTCCCAACTCTGGGCCCTGTGGGCCTCACTCCCTTTTCTCAGGACTTTCTGTCATCCTTGTCCTCTTCTCCAGCCTCATGCCACTATACCAGTGGCTGGTAGGGGAACACAGGCCCTCCTCTTCCTACATTCCAGCCCAGGGACCCTATAACAAGCAGCCAAAGGCTGCTCCATCCTACTCCTTGCTGCGGCCTCCATGGGCTTCTTCCTACCCAGCCTTTCTCAGGGCTCCTCCTCCACAGCCTCCGTAGGTTCACCCTTCTTTCAGGGCTGGTGCTCTCAGAGCCCTCCCCTAGAATCCCCTAACAAACCATAAAATAAAAACATAAACCCACTTCTACCCTCCTTGGGGGCTTGAATTTATGTCCCTCTCAATTTTCCAGTGCTCTGTTCCTGGATTAAACATCTGCCAAGGCTCTCTCCCTGGAAATCCAGTTCCTGCCCTTCTTTCGGAGTAGCCTGCTCCACCACAGTGGCTACTCCGTCTGTCTTTGTGAAGCTTGCCAGCCTTCTCAACTTAGAAGTGTAAGGAGTGCAGCATAAAGCCCATAATAATGGGGAGGAGATGAAGGTCCAAATTTTGTGCTGTCCTATGTAAATGAGCTTTAAAAAGGGTTTAAATGGCCCTCCTTAAAGGTGGATTATCTCTGTCCAGCACACAGCTGGTGAAATGGCTCTATACCAACAACCCCACCCTGGAAAGTTGGGAGAGAAACGGAAAAGACCACAGTATGCTGGACATTCTACATGGGGCTTTTATAAACTATACCAAACTATGTTTGGGGATGGCCAGACACCCAGCATAGCCAAAAAAAGGACACGAAAGCACCTTTTGGGCCCTCTTCCCCACTCCTGCACCCAGCACAGGAATAGAGCACTACAGAATCTATGCCAAAGGGCTATTAAACACACCATTTCTTATACAGTTCCCTGTGTACCCATTCATGTACATAAGGGTTTGTCTCAGCATGGAGTTATTCCTGATTAACTCTATCTGTGGATGCTCTTCTTCTAGAATAAGTGCCTTGTTCCTGTTTAGTTCAACTCCATGTGTAGACAGGTCCTGAACTTCTCTTCTGCACACAAAATGGGAGTCACTTGAAAGCTACATTTTAACAGAGAGTATTTTCCCTCAACTATACTTTGAATCATTTCAGCAAAATCGGATTCTCTTTCCTCCTCCTGATGCAAACAACTCACATGTCACTATTTTGATTTACATCAGAGATTATTTAACACAGTTCTGAAGGTCATATATGTACAGAGTTTATGGCAGCAAATAGGATTAAGTCAACTGGAAATGTGTGGAATAACAGTTCCTGAAATTCTGTAACAGCTAGTCAAGATAAATGTACAATTAAGCAAATAAATGTTGTTTACAAGACATTCATCAGGATATAGAGATTTTCATGTAAAGTTTTGCTATACATAAGACCACAAGAGGCAGGCACAGCTTCTGTACAGAACAAGAGAACGTTGCTGCAGTCATTGAGACAAACAGGCACAACTTTTTATACAAACATTCTTACACTGATGAAACCATTCAGGCTGACTCCCAAGTGGTGCTGAGCAGTCAAGTCTTTGACTGACATCAGTGGGAATTTGAAGTACTTTTAGCACCTCTCAGGATCTGGTCCACTAATTTTCAGTGTGTGAAAAAAAAAGATGAAGGTAGAAAAAAAATCTTCCATGCCAATGGCTAAAAGGAAGCTCAGACAAATTACCTCCAGATTTATTAGTACTTCTGACAGAACAGAAGCCAGGGAAACAGAAATACTGTTTTGTCACCACATATTGCTGTGATATTTGTAGTCCAACTCAGTGGTAAAGTATGTGAAATTGGGCAGGGCCACAGCATGCAGCCAGTTCCCAAAAGCCTAAGCAGCCTTTATTACCTGCTTTAAAAAAAAAAAAAAATTGAAGTGAAGCAAAGAGCATCAAGAGCTTATTTGAGCCATGCACCTTGCAGAGCCGCCTCACCTCAGAATTACAGAAAAACAAATTAACACTGAAATCAAACAGAGCCACCTGTGTATTAAAGTCCATAACATAACCAACATTAGCCCTTCACAGAGATCCAAGGCAAGTACTGTCAAGGTTAGTCTTCTGATCAGACCAGGTTACTTAGAGCACAAAGGACCCATCTTCCCTGTCTTGGCTTCATCCAGAACTAGCCCCTAGTAGAAGCAGCCAGCTATTATCTACCCTGCGTGGCCCTGATTGGCCTCTGCCTGCTCCCGGGCTTGCTAGGTGCAGGAGGTTCTGCCTGCAGCTGATCATGGGAGGAACTGTTTCCTCTAAGCTGTTCCCTCCACGCACACAGATCCTAAATCCTGCGCACATGGCAAAACACTGCATGCACAAAAATTTGCATAGTAGCACAACAATTTGCACAGAAGAAATTTTTTGTGCACACAACCTGTCAAAAATTAGAGTGAACATTGATGGGGGGGGCCTGCCTATGCAACCCTTGGACGTTCAAACTTGTTGCTCTTCCCTTCCTTAAGGTAGGGTACTCTGAGGAAACAAGCCTTTGGCAGGGAGGTAGCAAACACCTGATACTCCCCTCACAAACAGGAACAGGGATGTTGGCATTTCAATTCAGTTGTGATTTTTCTGGACTAAGCCACAGAACTGGCAAACTTAAGTACTTAAAATGTTCATGAGAAATATATTCCCCTTATCCATTAAGCTAGGAAAGAGCTGTTTCATGTCATATAACCCTAAGAGATCATAATATATAATGCGAGGCTGCCTAACTGGATATTGTGGCTACAGCTGTTGGAGTGAAGAAAGTGAATATATAAGTCTGTTGCAGTGATGAGGGAAATGCTAGTTGTTAGTACAGTCACTGCTGAACATATACCAGTCACAGGAGCTTTGGAACTTAGAAACTGCTAGCTGTTAGCTGATTCTATGTGCAGCTTACAGTAGTAGTGTGAGGGTTATGAAATGAAAAACATGAATTTGGTCTGTAACTCCAGTGTCTATGGTTTAATTCACTTATGGTGAATTACTGTCATGGCGATCTGCCTTCAAACATACCCCCATGTGGTCCTGCAGGTGCATTACCCTCAGCACCCACTTGGCTTTCTTCAATCAATTACTCAGACTCAATTAGTTCAAAGCATATGCCCCCTCATGGGGGTCTGGTTTATTAATTCTTTCTATAGAGAGTAACTCATTTCTTTAGTCACTCAAGTTCACACCCACACTGGGTCCATATAAGAGTCCCAGTAGGTTTTTCTTGTCCCTGTTCAGGAGGTCCCCCGGTCCCCTTCCTGGAGCTGGAGTTGTACTTTAAACAGTCACACTCTCAAGACAGGAGTCCTCAGCTCTTCTCCTTGGAGCTGAGTTGTAATTTAGGCAGTCCCTCTGCTTCTCCGTAAAGCAAGAATTCCCCCAGCTCTGCTCCATGGAGCAGGGTTATAATTTAGGCCAGCTATAAGGCCTTAGCCAGCTTCTCCTTAGGCTGGTCCCTTTTCCACAAGGGTTCAGCAGGCAGCTTTCTCCTAGTATGAGGGTACATATAAGCTGGTCCCCTTCCTAAAGCTCATACCAATTGGTTGGGTGAGAGGAGTGCCTGGCTTCATCCACTGTGCAAGGCTCCTCCGGGTCCTGGGCACATAAAGAAACAGTGATGGGATTTCCTCCCAAACACTACGTATTCCCAGGACTGCTTCCTATCTATCTATAACTCCTAGATCCTTGTACATATAAGACCTTTCAAAACCCTAAAGGGCCACATCACGGGATGAGGATGGGCTGACCCCTAGTCACCATTACTCTTAAAGGGGTGGACTACCCTGTCACAAATTATATTTTGCATAAAGACCAAAAGATTTATCCCTTGGCTATGCTATTTTAGGGTTTTTGTTTTGTTTTTATATATCTTAATGTTGTGGTGTTTTGAGGAGCTGGGAATGGTAAAGTGTAAAGAACCTAGAGCACAAGTTCCTGTCTGGAACTAGAACAAGAAAATGGGTGCTAAGTTACAATACAGAAATACTTTTCTATTAATTTAATGTATCTGCTTTTGCGTACATTATGAGCATAGTAATAAAGTTGAAAACTTGTCTCCTCTCTTCCTATATTAACAGCCCTAACATTGTTAAGATTCAGTTGTCTTAGTGTGTTTATTATTTTAATACATGATGCCATCATACAAATTTATTTTGCTAATATATCTCATAGGGTGATCTTAAAATGTAATGGTCTTATATTTATATTTCAAATGGATTAAAAAAATATATGAGATCATGTCATCAACCACTGAAATGCCACCACGGTGCAAAAAGGCAACTGTTTATAATGACAAGCAGCAATGTAGTAACTCAGTGGTTTATAGATGAAAATCAAGAATACCTTATTAAGGTGAAACTGAAGGGGTATTTTAGGCAGGCAGAATGTACCTACCTAAACTGGAATTTGTCCCAGGCACTACGGTTAACATCCTATTTGTGTTTTGTGGATCTATTGTATTAGTATTGTGGGATCTATTGACCAAAAATTCCCATCCAAAAGACTTATGCCCCTTAAACAATGAACTGAGAAACAGGAGTGAGGACAGGAGAAACAGGAGTGTCAGGAGAAACAGGAGTGAGGACATCCAAATGCTTAATTGCTTTCAAGTTCTTTAAATTCAGGCCAAGGGTGACCAGAGGGCAAGTGTGAAAAATCGGGACAGGGGGTGGGGGGTAATAGGTGCCCATATAAGAAAGAGCCCCCAAAATCGGGTCTGTCCCTATGATCTCGGACATCTGGTCAACCTATTCAAGCCCCACTCCAAAATATTTAAGTGCCCTTAACACCGTATTCTTGTAATTTAAGTACGAGTATGTAGTAAGAGGAGTGCTACAGCAGTAGCGCTCCTGCTATGCCACCATAGCACTGTAGTGTAGCCACTACAGCAAAACAAGGGGTTGTTCTGGTCACTTTGTAGTAAATCTGCCTCTTTGAGAGGTACTAGGTAGGTAGACAGAAGAATTATTCTATTGACCTAGTTTGTGTCTACAGAAGGGGTTAGATCCTAAGTACGCTGCACAGAGTGTGAAATTTTTCACTGTCTTGTGGGCTGCAGGTCACTTAATCTGTTTTAGGTATAAACCAGGCCTAAGTAAAGCTATATAGAATGGCCTTGCTAAGTCTTACCATTAAGAATAAGATTCTGTTACTTTCATCCCTACATTCATTTGAAGTAATTTAACTGATTACAGCTCCATTATGAATGTTTAAATTTTATGTTATTTTACTTCCAATGACTATGGGCCAAATTCCACAGCTTGTACTCAGGTAGAACTCTCACTGAACTCTCACTAGGTGCAAACACCTGACAAGGATCAGTTTAGCATTAACTAAGGGCTTAGCTACACTTGCAAGTTACCAATGGCTGAAAGACTCCAAAGAAACAGGAAGCATCCACAAAGAAGCAAAGAGAACCTGCTGCATGAAGTCATGCAGCAGTCCCTTAATGAAAATCAAAAAGTGCAGGAGTGGCAGGAGACTGAAAGGAGGCTCCGTCAGCAGAATGTGGATCGCTGGCACCAAAGCATGGAGCGGCTGCTAAGCATCATGGAGCGCCAAGAGGACTCGATACAGGTGCTTGTAGCAATGCAGACGGAGCACATCCGTGCCCGCCCCCCCCAGCCCTTGCCCCAAAACTCTTTCCCTTGTGCCCCCATGTCACCGCCAAACCTCTTTCCCCAACATCTGGGTTCTTATCATCACCAGCTGCCTCCAACTCCTGTAGCTTCACCACCCAGCCCTGCAAACTACAACCCTTACCCACTGCACTCAACCCCCATTACCATGCATTTTAGCCAGCCTGAAGTGCAGCCACCCGCTTCTCCACTGGCAGGGCAGCTCTCAATCTCATGTCCTTGCGCTGCAGGGTGGGGGTGAGCTCAGCACACAGTCCCATGAAAGTGGCTTTCCTCATCTGAAAGTTCTGCAGCCACTGCTCATGGCCTGCCTGACAATGTGATCCCATCACTCAGCGCTTGTTTCCTGAGCCTAAAAGCAGCGTTCCACTGTGGTGAGCATGTCCGTGAATGCCACAAGCAATTTCATGTCGTACGCGTTATGCGAGTTGACATTGGCATCGGACCCCTCACTGTCAGTTTGTAAATTAAGGAGTAACTCGACTGCAATTCGTGACGTGCTGGCGAAACCCATCAGCATATTCCTCTCAAGTTCAGGATCCATTCCAGCAGACCGAAAGGGAAAACAGAGTGCGCAGTACAAAAAATGTTGAAAGATGGAACCAAATGTGGATGGAAGCACAGGGATTGCTGGGATGTGAAGCGATGCATTATGGGGCATTAGGACAGGACCCAGAATGCTCTGCACCTTCCCGCCTCCTTCCCACAAGCCACAGCGCCAGAATGGGAAGAGGTGCTCTGTGGGATAGCCGCCCATAATGCACCGATCCCAACGCTGCTGCAAGTGGTGCAAATGTGGTCACGCTCCTCACCTTGTCCTTTGGAGCATCCTCCTCCAACTTTCTATGGGGATTCCACAGGGCTCTGTCCTTGGTTCCCTTCCCTTCTCCCTCTACATCTAATCTTATCCACAAACACAAATTCAACTACCATCTCTATGCTGAAAACTCACAGATCTACTTCTCAACTCCAGACCTGTCTCCTTCTGTCCAAACTAAAATCTCAACCTGTCTTTCTTACATCTCCTTGTGGATGTCTGGCCATCAGGGCAAGCTAAACATGGCTAAAAATTAATCTTCCCACCTAACCCCTGCCTGCTACCTTCTATCTCAATCACTGAAAACAACACCAGCATTCTACCTGCCACTCTGGCTCATGACCTGGGTGCCATCTTCAACTTGGACCTCTCTCTAGGTCCTCACATCCATGCTATATCTAAATTTTGCCAATTCTTTCTTCAAAACATCTCTAAAATATGGCCTTTTTATCCAGCGCTCAAAATCTCTTCCACTTTCTCATCATCTTGTGTTTCAATTACTGCCATGTCCTTTTCTCTGGCGTTGACAAATGCAAAGTGGATTAAACTGATATAGAGAAAAGCACTCTGATTCCACAATAAGAGCATCCACACATGGAGTTATTCTACATTAGCTATTCTGGAATAGCTTCATATGTAGATAAGCTCTATTTGTGTTAAAACTATAAACTACCTTGCCTTCACAAGGATTTTACTTCATGTCATGCCTTGCCTGTACATAAAAGGTTTGCTTGTATAGCTATATCAGCAAACTCTCCTAGTGTAGACATTGTTTATACAGGCAAAAAAGTCCATTTGCTGGTATAATTTATTTGGTTTCCTGAGCAAAACAAGCTATATTGGCAAAAGGATTTTTTCTGCCAGCATAATTTTTCTGACAGCTATATCAACAAAAAAATCACATCCCCAACTGACACAGCTACACCAACAAACTTTTAAGGGTTGACCAGGCCTCATATATCACATGCTACCAATCACAAATTAACAGAACACATCTTTTTTCCATTGAAGACAAGCCCTCTGGTCTTGTCCATCCCAGGCAGAAAAGTGTTTTTTTAAAAATACAACAGATAACATGTTTTAAAATCCTAGGGTAAAACACAAACTTCTGTTGCCTGAAACAAGTATTTGGGGAATGTACACACTAGCCTTTATATTAACTGGCAAAAGAAAGAGAAACCCAAATCCTAGTAGAGAAGCTTGGATTTACCTCGATCAGTTAACACGTGTTAAAACTAGAGTTTGCCTTATCTGCACTACAGTTTTAATGTGTGTTAGCTAATGTCTTAAAAACACACCTGCTTTCTTAGTGAAGAAAAGGACTAGGAGTGTGTGTGTCTGTGTTGTTTACATTGTCCTAGATCAGAAGTAACTCTATTGAAGTCAAAAGTAGTACACTGGTGTAAAACCAGTGTATGTGAGAGGAAAATCAGACCCAATATTTATACTGGAGGAAAAACAGCAGAAAAAATCATTAAAATAATAATTGAGGGTCTCTTTGCATCATATGCAAGCAGTAAATAGCAACAATAAGTAAATAAATAAATACATAAAAGTTTCCCTATGGTGTTTTCCCAGGAGAAAAAGTGAGAATAACCCACATAAGAAAGTGTCAAAAACAAGGAAAGGCTGGAATACAAGGTTCTTTCAGACATAGTTGATGTGATCTTTGATTGGTGTGTATGTTGCCAAGATACTACAGTTACAGACAGCTGACACATGCTTATACAGATAATTTGGATTTGTTGCTTTGCAGCACATCTTTAAATTCTACAGAAATCTGAGACAATGGGACTAAAGTGCAGAGCAGTTTCTCCCCTGAGCTGAAGGCAGAATGTGATCTTTTACTTTGGAACCTTACAATCCACCTTTAAGCAATTCTGTATCACTAAGAACTCAGCTGCCTTTTAAGCACTGAATTAAACACAAATTGCATGCTAAGTTCTTTAGAAAAATCCAGCCTTTATTTAGGTGTCTAAATGGGAGCTGAGCTTTTTTGAAAGTCTGGTACCACATCACAACTCTCTTAAGTGTCTCTCTTAAGTGGCACTGGGCACTGACTTGTTGGTTGTCAAGAAAAACAAGTAAAGGAAACAAGTTAAGTTTTAATGTTTTCCCCATGTCTTCAAAATATAATTTTTATAAACCCTACATTTATAATGTAAGAAAGTGGCCGTAAAGGCTTCCAGCCTTTGGAGATTGTGTTTTTAATGAGCTGTTGCAATATAGTTAACTTTGGTTTGAGTCATAAAGCTATGCTTTTGGATTGAAAACTGGATGGATGCCAGTGTTTTATTTGAAGGCAAACCATACGCTGTGGTATTAAACAACAAGTCAAACCGAAATATTAAGGGTCTGACATAAGCAAAGAAATTCGGAGTTAATAAGACCTAATCACTCCAGAGTGATTATGCAGAATTAATTATTCCTCCCTATACTAAGTGCAGCACATATGCTGTACAAACCATAGACTACATATTGTGACAAAGCTCTGTCCTTGCCTCCGTGGGTGCCGCGTTTCCTGGCAGATTTCGACTGTGACCCTCCACGTAACCCTTCTTTCTCTAGAGACAAGGGTCACATTCTACTGAGCCATTTTCATCATAAACCAGCAAGGGAGGTGAGGAGAAGTTATCCTTCCTTGCACAGACTTTGTTGCCTCCCAGTCTCAATGATTAAACAGGGGGCAAAGGTGGGCAATATAGTTAGTTAACTTTGATTTGAGTCATAAAGCTATGCTTTTGGATTGAAAACTGGATGGATGCCAGTGTTTTATTTGAAGGCAAACCATACACTGTGGTATTAAACAACAAGTCAAACCGAAATATTAAGGGTCTGACATAAGCAAAGAAATTCGGAGTTAATAAGACCTAATCACTCCAGAGTGATTATGCAGAATTAATTATTCCTCCCTATACTAAGTGCAGCACATATGCTGTACAAACCATAGACTACATATTGTGACAAAGCTTTGTCCTTGCCTCCGTGGGTCCCGCGTTTCCTGGCAGATTTCGACTGTGACCCTCCACGTAACCCTTCGTTCTCTAGAGACAAGGGTCACAGTCTACTGAGCCATTTTCATCATAAACCAGCAAGGGAGGTGAGGAGAAGTTATCCTTCCTTGCACAGACTTTGTTTCCTCCCAGTCTCAATGATTAAACAGGGGGAAAGGTGGGGGCGGGAGCCCGGGCCCACCCTCTACTCCGGGCTCCAGCCCAGGAACCCTAATAGGATCAACTATGGTAGCTGACCTTTTAGAAACATGACATGTACAATTCCCTGGGCTACTTCCCCACAGCAGCCCTCACTTCCTCAAGCTCCACTTCGCCCTTACCTCAGGGCCTCCTTCCTTGTACCTGATATGGTGTGTACTACTCAGCCTCTCCAACCGTGCAACTTCTTCCCACAGCTCCTGACATGCACCTTACCCACCTGACTGACTGGGAGGCTTTTAACTAGTTTCAGCCAGCCCCTGATTGGCTTCAGGTGTCCCAATCAACATAGCATTCTCCCTGCCTTCTGGGAAGTTCTTAATTGGCCCCACTACTTTTCTATAGACCGGATCCCAAAAGGACTACTTTTCTATAGCCATCTGGCCTTGCCCCATCACAATATGCACCATATGAGGAAAAGATATAGCAATATGTTTGGCCAAATCTATACTACAAACTTACACTGGTATAATTACGTTGCTTGGGGTGTGAAAAATCCACATCCTTGAACAATGCAGTTATACCGACCTAAACCCCGGAATAGACAGCGGTATATCGATAGGAGGGCTTTTTCTGTCAAGATAGTTACTGCAATGGTGGATTAATTACGCCGATGGGAGAAGCTTTCCTGTTGGTGTAACAGCATCTTCACTGAAGCGCTACAGCTGTGCAGCTGCATCGTTTTAAGTGTAGACCTGCCCTATAAATCATTTCCACAGTGTTACATCCTGGTTCCACTGAAGCCAATGCCAAAACTCCTACTGATTTCAGTGGGACCAAAATTTCACCTGTAATGAAAGCTGTAGTGGTTGTGCTACAGGATTTTCATGGAATATTATAGAAAAGCCTTAGAATCATGGAGACAAAGTCATAGGTATCATAGCAAAAATAATGGAAAGTTTGTGCTTTGTGATTACAAAAGTGTCTTTGCAAAACGGAACCACTGCATTTTATTGTGAGAGGTTTTTTTAGTGGTTGGGAGGCTTCTCTTATTCACTCAGCTAACGTCATTTTTAAGTACAGGCATCTTTATTTCTCTTTTACCTAAAAGGTTTGCCTTGAAAATTATCGGGGGCACAATTAAGGTTGATGTTATCCATCCGGAAGTATTCAGGAGACACTCCAATGATGATGTTTACATTAAAATGAGTGTACTCTGTCCTACAAGTGTTTTTTTTTAAATCTAATCATTGAAATAAATATTACTGAGTTTATTTCATGGTGCAATGCTTCAGCAAAACTCATAGGCACTTGAGTATCTATACTGACCTATGCCCAGATACACAAAGGTATTTAATTGCTTAACTCCCGTTTATTTCAATGGGAGATAGGCACCAACATATTTTTGAGGATATAGACTTTAGGTACTAGAGGTCTAATCCTACTCCCATAAAGTTAAAACAATCCTAGTACCAGTGGTACAAGATTAGACCCTAGTATTGTACATTGTTTAAAAGTTAGTGAAAAAAATTAAATACTGTAGATATAGAGAATGCAATTTTCTAAAACTTATAGCTTGAATTTTTAAAAACTAAATTTCTTCAGACGTGTCAAAGGCACTTTATACACTGAGAACACTCAGACCTGAACTGAACAGACGAGAAAATAGACAATCCCCGGCAAACTTCAAGCTTTAGAAGAGGCCACTTAAATTTTCAGTATATCTTGCTGTGGCACCATACACACAGACACACAGTTGTAATCAAGGAACAAACCGTGGACCTTTTAAGCACAATCCTTTACTATTTAAGATAAAAGAGGGTTCCTTAAGTTATGAGGAAAATAGGCAGCAATAGTCAGAAGCGTCAGAGATTGACATGATGACATGTACTACTTGAGCACAAGATATACATCTGAAAAGTTGAATAGATGATGGAAAACAAAGTCTAAAGAGAAATTTACCAAATGTTTAAAACATTAACTTTGGGCTGTGAGCTTGAGAAAATTTCAGCCCAGAGAGTAATTATTTTTGGAATGTGATTAGCACCTGAAATAATGGGAAGGCCTTCTCAACCATAAGTACAATGTCAGTAGCACAGCACTATACCAAAACTGCAGTTGGGTACTCTCCCCAAAGCAGGCAACCAAATGAACTTGCATACGCTGGGCACTAAGGATTGGACAGAAACCACATTTTGAAAACTACAGGATTTATTTCAGTGTTAAGAGTGCAAAAAATCATGCAAAATCAGAAAATAATATAATATAATTTTTACTCCCCTGTAACTTGATGATGATGGTGATGAAGATCCATGTAGGGTTTTTAAACTTCAGGGTTTCAATTCAAATGGAAGTCAAGTATCAGAGGGGTAGCCGTGTTAGTCTGGATCTGTAAAAGTGACAAAGAGTCCTGTGGCACCTTATAGACTAACAGATGTATTGGAGCATAAGCTTTCGTCAGATGTACGTGGAAATTCAAATGGAAATTTTACAGCTGTGAAAATATCGGTTTATAATGAAGAGGCTGATTCATGACAATAGCAGTGTAAAAGGGGCAGCTACAGCATAATAGGTGATTATTTATTTATTTAGCAAAACCCTGCATGTAATTGCCTGACCAGCAGCACTATCATCATAGCACTATATTTGCATTATGAGCAAGATTTTCAGCTCATTTTAATGCTAGGCCACAAGTGTAGCAGACTATCTAAGGACAGTGATGGATGTAATTACTATGAAAACGCTGGCTCTGTAGGCAAATATCTAGGATACTCTTAGAAATGAAAGCATTAAAGAACAAAAAATTCCCTTTAAATCATGCTCCAATTTTTATTTTAAAATTTTTTATAGATGGAGTGGTCCATGTGCCTTTCCCTTTCCTTCTTCCCCACACTCAGAAGGACTAGGTCTTTCCTATCTCTGACTTATATGATTAACTGCTAAACTGAAATGATCATACAGTGATTCTGGTACTTTGGTAGGGAGTGCACAAGATCAAAGTGAAGTAATGTCAGGATCAAGAATTATTAGTACTAGCAGTCCACTCACTATAGCTTTGGTCTCTGCACTTGAACACTAAACTCAAGTGTGAGTATTTTCCTATTCCCATAAATTAATTTTAGGCATTTCTAGAACACTCACACTGTAGTATCGAAATGTAGTATCTAAGTCTTCGTGATTTCTGCATTTGAAATTCTTTTTACAAGACAGATGCGTGTGAACAACAGGCTTCTCCGCCAAACGTTGCTATCTTAAATTAGCTAGCTGTAGAAAATTGAATGCCACTGAGGTTAAGAGAGATGTGTGGATTTTTAGATTCCCTCTGGGTGTGCCTTCCTGAGAGATAGATAGGCCAGATACATGGGCAGATACATGATGAAATGGTGGGAGGGGAGGTTAATAAAGACAGTGATTCCAGTTTTGCCAGCTTGCACAATTTTATCATGATTCTAGTGATCTGGGAGAAGGTTTTTTACCTGTCTTAGGAAAACAGGATGAAAGGCTGCCAACTCATATTTTTTCCCTTATTCCACCATCTCCTATTATTGCTAATGGGGCTGAAGCCAAATAGCTGCCATTTCCCTACAGTTTATCTGCATATGGAAGTGAGGCTACCCTTAATAAAGTTGGCTGTCATCATTGACTGTTTTCAATGAGATTGAAGCCACATTCACAGGCAAAATGGGAACATGAGAGATGCATGCAGAGAGTGAGGGCAGCAGGGCACTGAGGGGAGCAGGTAGCAGAATTAGGGGTACAGGAGAGTAGATGAGGGGAGTGAGAGATGGTGGAGATAGAATGGCAGCTCTTCTGGCCTGGGGGTAGTCAGAATGGGGGAGTTTCCCCTCCTAACAGTCAGGGACAAGGGGCAGCATGGTCAACTCTTGCAAGTTGCAGGATTTTCTTGCCTCCAAGAGGAGTTATCCCGATGATGTGAGAAGCTCCTCTGATCCTGCAATTTTCAGAGCTGGGCACGTGGGCAGAGTTCTGCATGAGAGGCTTGTGGTGGGCACATGGACCTGCTCTGACACTGAGCCCTGCCTTCATGTCTGGCCTTAGAGCAGAGAGAGGAGCCCAGGGCAGTGAAAGGCAGGCAAGGGGGAATCATGGCAGCAAAAGAGGGCATCTGGGGAAGTGGTGCTGGCGGGACCTGGGCAGAGGAGAAGCGCCAGAAGACCAGGAGGCAGGGGAACTGGGAAGTGGTATCATTGGGATTCCCCCAGGAAAGCGGGGGTGGGGGAAGGATTGTGGAAATGGTGCCACTGGGCTCAAAGAGAGAAGCCCTGGGCAGAGGGAGGCAGAGAAGTGTTGCTGTTGGATCAAGACTGTAATAGGAAATTGATGGCAATTTCCCTATATCGGGGTGAGGAGACAGTAAGTGAAGTCTACATCTGAGCAGCCAGGAAAAGGTGTGCTTTTGTGTGCGCGTTAAAGATTGACTTTTCAACCTGAACTTATTGGCAGAGGAATAGAAGACCGTTAAAAAAGTCCAGTAAGAAACATGATTTAATTTAAAACAACAAAAACCCCTCATGAATTTTTCAGGCAGTCTCAAGATTTTTGATCTCCTGAGCACGTCTGACTCATGATTTTTGATCTCTTCAGATTGGCAATACTGTATTTCCAACTTCCATGATTTTATCATGAGTCTTATAATAATTGTTTTTCTTGAAGCCTTAGCTGCTGGAGTCATATGAATACATGAGAATGTCAGCTTTTATTTTAAAAATAGTAAATTTTCAGCCTATATGTTGTGGAGAAAAGCCTGAAAATGTGAACCAAGTGTACACTAAAGGCTCAAAAACCAGAAGGCAAATAAAAAAACTCCTAAACTGTATTACTTTTAAAAAAATCCCAATAGTTTTAAAGCCAATTTTCAGAATGGAGGGAGGTAATAGCAGTGTCCCCGAGGGGTCTGTACTGTGACCAGTACTATTCAACTTATTCATAAATGATTTGGAAAAAGGGGTAAATAGTGAGGTGGCAAAATTTGCAGATGATCAAAACTACTCAAGATAGTTAAGTCTAAAGCAGACTGCAGAGAGTTACAAAGTGAGCTTGCAAAACTGGGTAACTGGGCAACAAAATGGCAGATGAAATTCAAAGCTGATAAACGAAAGTAATGTACATTGGAAAACATAATCCCAATTATACATATAAAATGATGGTGTCTAAATTAGCTGTTACCACTCACAAAAGAGATCTTAGAGTCATTGTGAATCAGTGGTGGGTGCAGCCTGTCAGGGTAATCCGCTGGAGGGCCGTGAGATAGTTTGTTTACTTTGACCATCCGCAGGCATGGCTGCCCGCAGCTCCCAGTGGCCGCGGTTCACCGTTCCCTGCAGAAAGTGGTGTGGACTGCAGGCACATGCTGGCCGCTGCTTCCTGCAGCTCCCATTGGCTGCAAACGGCAAACCGTGGCCACTGGGAGCTGCAGGCGGCCGTGCCTGTAGACGGTCAATGTAAACAAACTGTCTTGCGGCCCGCCAGCAGGTTACCCCGATGGGCTGCGTGTGGCCCATGGGCTGCAGGTTGCCCAACACTGTTGTGGATAGTTCTCTGAAAAATCCACTCAATGTGCAGTGGTAGGCAAAAAGCTAACAGAATGTTGGGAATCATTAGGAAAGGGATATATAATACAATGGAAAATATCATATTGCCTCTCTATAAATCCATGGTATGCCCACATCTTGAATACTGTGTGCAGATCTGGTTGCCCTATCTCAAAAAAAAGATATATTGGAATTGGAAAAGCTACAGAAAAGGGCAACAAAAATTATTAGGGGTATTGAACAGCTTCCATACGAGAAGAGATTAATAAGACTGAGACTTTTCAGCTTGGAAAAGAGATGACAAAGGGAGGGTATGATAAAGGTATATATTAATCATGACTGGTGTGGAGAAGGTAAATAAGGAAGTGTTATTTACTCCTTCTGATAACACAAGAACTAGGGGTCACCAAATAAAATTAATAGGCAGCAAGTTTAAAACAAACAAATGGAAGTATTTCTTCACACAGAACACAGTCAACCTGTAGAACTCTTTGCCAGAGGTTGTTGTGAAGGCCAGGGTTCAAAAAAGAACTAGATAAGTTAATGGAGGATAGGTCCATCAATGGCTATTAGCCAGGATGGGCAGGGATGCATAACCATGCTCTCAAGTGTCACTAGCTACTGTTTGCCAGAAGCTTGGAATGGGCGATAGGGGATGGATCACTTGATAATTACCTGTTCTGTTCATTCCCTCTGAAGCACCTGGCATTGGCCACTGTCGGAAGATACTAGGCTAGATGGACCCTTAAAAGAACCCTGAAAATCTGCTGAGATCCGTGGACCATTTTTGCAGATAGTGGATCAGATGCAGATACAACTATGCAGGGCTCTACTTTCCGGTGGTTCCTGGCCCGCGACTCTCGCTCGGGCGGCCCAGGGAGCGCAGCACACTCGGGGCTGGCAGCCAGTAGCTGGTGCTGGGTGGCAGGTCGGAGTCGGGGCTGTCCAGTACCTCCTCACCACGCCACTTCCTGTCCAGCAGCTCAGGCCCCTCAGGCAGCACCAGCGTCCCCTTCATGGCCCATCGGGCATAGGGATTGAAGGCCCCGGCACCCCACCCCTCCATCCCACTGTGGTGCAATACGCACTGCGGCTGCCGTGTGCTGTTGCTCACGAGCCCCCAGGAGCAGCATGCGATGCAACGTCCCTTCCCCCCCCCAGCCTCGCCCCCTCCGTGCCATCCCTTCTCCTCAAGACTCCCCCCTGTTTTGCCCCTTACCCCCAGTTCCCACCCTCGCACTGCCTCTTCCCTGCAAGGCCCCGCCCCCGACTTGCTCCCTTCTCTCCCCCCCCACCATTGCTAGCCCTTTTGGATGGCTTGCTGCTGCAGGTGCAGATGCAGGTAAAAGATGGCTAGCAGATCATGAGTCAGATTGCGGGTTGATACTAGTGGATGTGGATCGGATGCAGAGCCACATTTTTATAACCGTGCAGGGCTCTAACCCTTAGTCTGAACCAGTATGGCCATTCTTATGTTCAATCTCATTTTTTGAGGCCTAACTCATGATTTTTAAATTTTTGGTGTTGGCAGTCTGGTTTCTAACCCCATGATCGTGGAGGAAAACTTAAAAACATGAACCCTAAAGGCTCTAATACCAGAAGACAAAGAAAAAGAATCTAAAATATGTTATTTTTAAAATCTTTTAAAATTATTTTTAGGCACATGTTTGGGGCCTTATTTATGATTTTTTAATGTTTGGAGATGGCAATGCTGTAAAAGTATGTGATAGAGGACTATTGGTAAAGGGCTGAAAATTATTTCCTTGACCCAGTCAGCTGACATGAGTCAGAGCCCTAAGACAGTAATACCCTTCTCACATGACAGGGGTCATTATCCATTGACTATAACTACAAAAGGAATCCCGCACCCCTGGTTGCAGAGTAGCTGTGATCCTTAACCACACATTCTGCTTATAAGTGCCAAGTTTTGTGCCACTCTGTGTGTGACATTTTACACAAAACATATAATTAGCTGATTTATATATAACCACAAACTTCAGCTGATGGTCAGTGTGCCCTCCCCCAAGTAGGGTAGGACACAGAGATGAATAAAATTTGGGAGTTGAACCTGGGATTGGCAGGTGCTGGGTAGATGGGTAGGTACTGGAGGGTATTAGGGTATCTGGGTTCAGTGGCTGCTGGCTTTCTGGGGTCAATGATGATGCTTCCTGATGATGATGCTGGGAACAAAGCTAGGGCCAGTACTAGGCCCCTTACTGTTTCTGCTGCTGCCACATACCCCATTTGTTCTTGCTGAAACTAATGACATTTCCTTTCAGCAGTTTCCTTTCATGGTTGGACCCAGCACAGGGAGCAGTGACACTGCCTGTTCAGTAGGTACCACAGTGGCCCCTGGTCACTGGCATCAAATATCACAGGCTATTTTTTTAGTCCAACTGAATGTGTGTTATTTCAGATGCGCTGTAGGAATGTGCGACAGGCTGTCAAATGTGTGTCACACAGGATGTGTGGCACTTTGCAGCCCTCAGCCCTGTGGATTCTTATGTGACCCTCTGGCCAAGACAGAGAAGGAAGAAGGTCTGAACAGTGTCAGATCCCTATTGCCCCTTACTGTCCCTGTGTGATTCCCTACTGAAGGACCCTGAAAAACTCAGCTTTGTGCAAGGTGTGTGCCACCTTTGAGCAGTCCTTCTGGATTCCAAATCTAGCTTCCTCCCCACTTTGTTGAGTGGAACTGGACGCCACCACTTTCTGTTGAGTCTCTGCACCTGTGAAGCTAGTGATGTGTTAGAGCTCAGAAACTATGGAACTGGCTTCTGTAATTATGCCAACATTATTAATTTTGTACCAATGTGGGTGCTCGGATTTACCTTCCAAAGGATAGTACACCCATGAAAATATCTCTCTCCTGGTGTGAGATCTCTTGGCCAATAAGTCTTAAGTCATCAATTACATATAAAATCATGTTAAACTTAAAAATAATCATTCCATAAATAACAAATATATTAATTAATCATTATTGCAGCAGTCATTGACTCAGCCTCAAACTGCCCTGTATCCAGACCAGAATAGTGGTGACTATTGAGATGTCCTGGAAATGTATCTGAACAATAACTTGCACTACATGTGCCTTTCTATGTTATAACTTCCTAAAAGATAAAAAGGGTTACAAAAAGAATCGGATAATTGGGTAGTAATCTTTGCAAGGTGTTCACTAAGTGTATTGGAATCAGCTTCAAAAGAAATTAGTGACAAGATACAAAACAAATGAGAGCCTTTAAGCAGGGGTTGCTGGTCACAAATATAAAAATGACTAATAAATTTCATTTTGAAGTGAATAGGAAAAAAGTTCTTGAACTTGGACCTCATAATCTGGGATCTCTTGAAGTCTGATCCCACATGAAGTCAGACAGAAGAAAGAGGAATAATTTGCTTTTGAATAGAATAAAAAACATTATCTTAAATGAATCACTGCCATGTCTTTGCATTCTGATTTTCACCCTAATCAGACGTCAAGAAACACTTATACATGCGTAAAAAGTATCAGCAAAAACAATACACATTCCTTCAATGCTTGAAAGGAAAACTTTGCGGCAGACTTAGTGGGTCAAGTAGAAATATGTATCTGAATACACACACATACTTTAGTCATAGTTTCCTGGCAATGTAGACATGAAATTTGGATCTTGTAACTTTTATAAACCTCATCAGGGGTTGCCTGGTCTCACAATATGCTTCTGTTGTTAGCCCTTTTTTTTTTTTTTAACATGGCATTTGGAGTCTGAATGTGAACTCAGTAGGCTGTCTGCAGACTTCATTTCCTTCTATGCCAATAAGTAATTCTTAAATTTTCACAATGAAGTAGGTTATACCATACAGGCAGGACAAACACTTGTTATATGGCAAAAATCCTTGAGTCAATTTATTCAGGAATGAGGAAAAATACTCAGACAGGAGAAAGAAATGGAATCTAGTTTCTTATAAAGGAGTCTGATTGATGTCATTATAGAAATATATTGCAGACAAATGCAGTATATTCCATTTAAAAAAAGACTGAAAGTAAAAAAAATCTAGTTTGCTTTGCAGTATCCCATCCAGTCATATATGTGTACAACAACAAACGCAAAGTTATTTGATACATCTGAGGAGGCACCTGATTTTCTATATCACATCAAGGAATCTTATGTGCCGTATATATATATATATATATATATATATATATATAAACACACACCCCCCATAATTGCAGCTGAACACATCAAAAGGATGCTGTATATTGATCTTTTAACTGGGCTCTAACAAGAAATATTGTTAATATTCAAGGAAAGAGAGCAAGGAAAAAGACATGGATACTCTCAGAAAAGCTAGCTAAACTATAGCTTGCGGATATTTGGAGAGAAATGCATAAGAGAAATTACTCTGAGATGCATCTCTTATTCTAGAATTGATTTAATTTGCACTGATAGAAGTAATCTTCACAGGGTAGAACAAAGTGAGATAAATTATATCATTATTTCAGATTATGCCTCTGTGTGGGCTTTAATGAGCAGTTCATTGGGACCAAAACAGACAAAGTACTGGGTTTTTATGATAATTTATTGCAAAATGATAACACAGTTAAATAGCACAGGGCAGACATCAAAGAGTATATGTGTAACTGCACATCTGTGAGTCCACCTTCACAGAATAATTTCCTGTCACTGTGGCAACGAAAATAAGTGGCATGAAGGTAAACTGCAGTATATTTTAAATTACTTAGAAATACATTTGGGAATTTATGGGGATAAACAGTTTAAACAAGTTTTACTCAGTGGGAATGATCAAGAATTTCTACAACTAAAAAAGAAAAAAAAAAGAAAAAAAGGAGCAGCACAGCGCAAGAAATAAAGATCAGAAAATATCCAGATCTTGATGGGTTTTCACTTATATAAATTTTTAGGGGAAAAAATCCTCATTATTACGTAGGGTTCTGTTGAAACTCTGAAAATTGTCCCTAAGCTGAGACAAATTTATGCCAGTAGGTTTAAAACATAGAGTAAACCTTTTATCCACTACATACATCCTTTTATCCAATGTCAAATATAGATTTAAAAATCCTTGCAAATAAATTAGTAATGAGAACCATTGGAAAGTTGATTAGTTGGGAACATACAGGATTCAAAGCTACCAAGCAGTCTCTGCACACAGTTTGAGGTGAACATTAGGATCTGATCCTTCAAAAAGATCCTCATGCACAGACCTTTGTGCCGTCATGGATCTCTTTGTAGAAGTAGGCCCTTAAACTGTTGGCCTCTGCCTGGTCATAAGTACCAAGACCTTTTATTTCTTTCCTTTGATTAAAGGTGTTTGACTGAGGCCTGGTCTACACTACAGCATTAGGTCGACGAAAGGCAGCTTAGAAAGCCAGCTCCCAGAGTCCTGGCTCCCTGCTCCCAGTGGGTTGCTGCCCAGGCTCTTGGCTCTCTGCTCTGACCCAGGCTGCTGCCCAGGCTCTCAGCTCCCCGCCGGGAGCCCCGCTGCTGTCCCTGGGCTCTCCAGTTCCCACTGGAGGGGGAACAGGGCAGCCGCACCACACTTCTTGGCTCCCTGCTGGGAACAGGGCAGCTGCACTGGGCTTCTTGACTCTCCACTGGGAGCACGGCAGCAGCCCAGATTCCAGGTACAGATCTCCCTGCCAGGAGCCTGGCTGCCCTTCCCCCACCCCCTGTGGGGGTCTCAGCTCCCTGCGCCACACTGAGAGCACAGCTGTGCCCAGCGGGGAGCTCCACACTTGGAGCCTGGTCCGCTGTCACGCTCTGGGTGGGGAGCTGAGAGCCCGGGGGGGGGGGGGGGGGAAAGGGGGTAGGGCAGCCCAACTCCTAGCGGGGAGCCGAGAAGCCCAGTGTGGTTATCCCATTCCCAGTGGCGAGGGGAGCCAAAGGGAGGAGGCAGCCCAGCTCCTGGCAGGCAGCTGCGAGCCCTGGCTCTCAGCCCCCCCACCCGCCCCTCTTATGTCACTGGAAGTGCTCCTGGTGAGGATGCACACCACCAACTGAAAAAGGTCAGTATGGACATGAATGTCTGCACTGGTATTTTTAGCCCTGCAGCCTGAGCCCTGTGCGAGTGAATCAGTTGACCCAGGCTGTGAGATTCGTTTTTTCTTGGCAGTGTGGATGTCTACACTGTGCAATTAAAAACTTTTGGCTGGCCTATGCTAGCTGATTTGGGCTCATGGGGCTTGGGTTTAAGGGGCCGTTTATTTGCATTTGGACTTTGGTTGGCACATGGCTCTAGGACCCGCCGTGGTGGGAGGGTCCCAGAGTTCGGGCTGCAGCCCGCGCCCAGACATCTACACCTCAATTAAACATCCCCTTAGCCCAAGCCAGTGTAGACATACCCTTAGAGATTAGCACAGATACCAAACATTGGACCCAATCCGGTTGTCACTGAAGTCAATACCAGAACTCCCATTGGCTTTGATGGGAACAAGTGCCTCTCAAGATTTGGTGAGAGAGAGTTCTCTTATGAAAATAATCTATATTACAAAAACCTTCAGTTTAAAGGTGATTGTTAAAATGAGAGGTTTCAGAGTAGCAGCCGTGTTAGTCTGTATTCGCAAAAAGAAAAGGAGGACTTGTGGCACTTTAGAGACTAACAAATTTATTTGAGCATAAGCTTTCGTGAGCTACAGCCCACTGCATTGGATGCATAAGCTAATGCATCCGATGCAGTGAGCTGTAGCTCACGAAAGCTTATGCTCAAATAAATTTGTTAGTCTCTAAGTCCCCCTTTTCTTTTTGTTAAAATGAGGAAATCAAACTGAAACCAGGGCCATGTCTTAAGTGAGGGCCGATTAAACCAAGTAAGATTCTCAAAGGATGGGTGCCGCGTTAAAATTAACACATCCTGAGCAAAGTCCTCCCATTTGATGAAAAGAGATTATGCTACACAGCAAAATGTTACCCTTTTCACTGGCGGGCAGGGGGAAGCTACAGGACACACAGTACAACACCCTTCCCAACTCCAGAGAGGTTACAGCAAAATCCACCCCAATCCTGTTCCCCATTAAAGGCCGGGTGGGAACACCGAGAAGAAGCCAGGCTTCGAGCAAAGACGGCCTCCCTCTGTCCAGCGACCCCGCTGGGTGTGGCCTCTCCCCGCCCCCTTCCCCTCACTGACTATTTAGAGAGGCGGCTGGCCCAGCCGGAGGAGCTGCTGTTTTTAGGGGGGTAGGCGGGAGGGAGGGAGGGAGTCAGCCGGTGGGGTTAGTGTTTAGCTTCCCCTCTGTTTTTAGCAGTGCACGGGCACTGTCCCGCGCGTGGGGCACGATGGTGAGTGGGGCTGGCGGCGGGGCACGTGCTCAGGGGGGTTAGCGAGGTGGTTTGGGGGCAAAAAGGCCGGGCTCTAGGTCCGGGGGGGGAGGGGGAGGGAGACGAAGCCGTGGATCGCGGGGCCGCGGATGTGGCTGGAGCGGTTAGGCAGGGGTCCAAAGCCGCTGTCCAGTCGTGGGTTAGGGTCGCTGGGCACGGGATGCAGGGCTGGCTGGCCTGCCCGTGGGGAAGGGCTCACCGCGGCCTGGGGCTCGATGTGACTGAGGTGGGGGGGGGGGGGGCTGAGGCCCATGTGGGGTGGAAGAGGCGGGGCTGGAGGGCGAGCGGTCGCCGCGGGCCGGCTCTGCTGAGGGCAGGCGGGAGACAGGAAGCCGCGGCCACTGAGGCTGGTCTTCAGGCCATGGAGGGCGGCGAGAAGACTGGGCCATGCCCCGCAACCGCCGCCATTTTGTTGCAGCCCGGCTTGCGGCGACGCCTGGCCTGTCCCGCCCGCTCCTGCGGCCCCCTGCCCGGAGCCGCGCCGCGCCGGCTAACTGCGCCACATGGCTGCAGCCGCGGGTTCACAACGGGCGGGCTCCGGCTGGGGTGGGGGCGGTCCCGGGTATTTCCACCCTCAGGGCGGACTAGAGTGTGACTCCAGTGACGCGCCCCGGCCCGCTGGGGTGGGCCCTACCGGCCCGTTCCCTAGGGGCACTGCCGGACGGAGCAGCCCCCCGCAAGCTTGGGGGAGTTGGGCTTCTTCCCCTGGTGCCTCGCCTCGCCTTGGCGGCTGGGAGCAGCCGGCCTGTGGCGGCATTTCCCCTGCTCTGATGCCTCCGTGGGGTGGAGGCTTCAGCGCGAGGTGAGGGATTTGCTCAGATCAGCCTGTCTGTAGGGAAGCCCTTTCAGGAGAGGCGTCAAACAGCCTCTTCCCTCCTGCCTCTCTCTTGTGGGCTGTAGGGTGTAGTGCCCCATATGGGGTCAGATCTTGCAGACTGTTTGAAACCCGTGCTTCCATTGGCCTCATGGCAGGTTCTCCACTGGCAGTAGTAGATGCAGGCACCCCCTGGGCAGGTTAACTTCTACTGGCAACTATGGAGACTTGCCCAGGTTATGCATAACAAAGCAATTCTAATCCATGTACATTATACAGTTACATATTTCAGCTGAACTAAAGTTGGTTTGAATTTTTTCAAAAGCAATTTCATATGATGAATTGCTACTAACTGCTCTTTAAAAAAAAAAAAAACACAAAAAAAAAACAAAAAAAACGCCAAACAACTGCAGTTCTCAGATGTGCATGTTGAAAGTACACCTCTACCCCCATATAACGCAACCCAATATAACACAAATTCAGATATAATGTGGTAAAGCAGCACTCCGGAGGGGTGGGGCTGTGCGCTGTGGTGGATCAAAGCAAGTTTGATATAATGCAGTAAGGTTGGTTTGTTTTTTTTTTTTTTTGCTTCAGAGGACAGCGTTATATCGGGGTAGAGGTGTATTAGTAACTAAAGCATGCATTTTTTCCTCTGTCAAACTTTTTTAAAAGTCAGAGTGTACCTTCTTCTTGTGAGTTCTTATTTTCAGGGTGTACTAGAACATATTTGGCTCCCACATATAGTTAATTATTTACTAAATAAGAATGGAGAATTTTTTTCAAGAAAATACTTGATGCTGTTTGCACATCTTTCAGTGAATTATGCTGTTGTCTGGGGGGGTGGGTGTGGGGGTGTTCTGCATTAAGCTTGATGTGATGCAAACAATAAGACTAAACTGGTAAAACAATTTGAAGATACTAGAAATCAAAAATCTCAGTTGAAAGGTAGCGGTTGTTGTATTGTAACTCTCAACATGTGCTATGCTCTGTACAAATATATAAAAACTGCCTTTGCTGCAGGTGTGTATGGATAGGTCTTATAAATTGGCTTTAAAATATTTCAAATGGTGTCACATTGACCTTTTGTGTTCTCAAAGCTGGTTGTTTATTTTTTTTTTTTTTTTTTTTTGTAAAATAGCAAGTGTTTTTAGTGACTTGCTTTTCATATTGAAATGGAGTTTTGCTCTTCACTCTTCACATTCTTTCATTTATGGCAGCGTGACACTGCTATATTTCATAGTTGCTGTAATGAGGTCCTAAACACACACAATCCAAAAGCCACTTCCTGTCATATTAGCAACTTGATTGTATATCAACTTTCAGTCTGTACACGTTCTGTTAAGTATTGGTTTTATAAATCTAAGCCAGTGGTCCCCAAGGGGGGGGGTGCGGTGGAGCAAGGGCCAGCGTCCACTGGAGGATGGAGAGAGAGCACCCCCACTATGCTCCCTGCAGCTCTGGCCCCAGCCATAGCTCTGCTGTGGCCCCAGCTGCAGTTCTGCTCCACTCACAGGCCAGCTTTGTCTTCAGCCCAAGCTCCTGTGCTGAGCCAACTGCAATAATGGAGGGGGGCCGTAGGCAGATTCCATTACTGGTAAGGGGGGTGTGTGATATGACAGGAAATGTTTGGGCACCACTGATGTAAGGTACACTTTCCCCTCATGTAAGATATCTTGTATTACCAGGCTCATTTATCATTTAAATTCAATTCAAAAGCAAAGCAGTTAACACTGGAACAAACAGCTTTTTTCACCTTGGGTGTTCGTTCCAAAACTATTTTGCTAGAGAATCTTTGCATGCTTCCAGCCTCTTTATAAGAATAGATAAAAATAGAGGTTGAATTAATTATAAATAAATAATTGTATTGGTCTACATCAGTGGTGCTCAGACTTTTCCAGTTGTGCCCCACCCCCTTATCAATGATGGCATCTGCTTCTGTTGGGTTGAAGGCAGAGGTGGGAGTGGAACTGGGGATGGGGGAAGAGCTGGGGCTACAGGCAGAGGAGGAGTGAGGACAGAACTGTTCTGGGGGCAGACAAGGAGTGAGGGTGGAGCTGGGTCTGGAGGTGGAGCAGGACTGGGGGCTGACAGGGTTGGAGGTGCAGGTGGTCTGGGAGCAGTGTGGGGCTGGAAACATGGTGATCCGTCTGCTCAATCGGGATGTTCCTCCATTCCCCCAGGGGACATGCCCCCACACTTTGAGAACAACTGACGTACATAAAACACAGAAATACTCCTAGCTGTCAGCTGTAAGACCCAAGTCCTGAAAAAGTTGGCTAGGATATCTACTAGTTTGCAAAAAGCATGTACAGTACTTGGCTAATAGCTCCACCTGCTGCTTGATGTGTAAACTATACTATCCCAGTTATAGGGAGCCATGTTCCTTTTCCCTTTCAGGTAATGTGCTGTCATGATAACTTCAACTCCTGTATGTAGAAATGCTGCACATGTGGTTGCAATACCAGGAGTGTGAGTAGACATTACATCTCTTTATATTCTGAGCAGGGTGTGGAAGGGGTGGAGAAAAGTAGGACAAACTGCCTGTCTAGGAGAAAAAAGGCATAGGCATATTGCTCTGGGGTGGGCTAATTGAAGCTCTAGTGAGGATCCAACAGAACTGTTGGTTAGGTTTGTTCTTTCTTCTGCATTGCTTTTCATAAATATCAACTCTGCTTTTATTATAAATATTGTAGGGTATAACAGAGGCCCTGCCTGTTCAGAGGCAGAATGGGACCTAGTGCTGCAACAACAATACCTAAATTCTTTGGCAACTCTCATTTATGATTATCATGAAATGTCCTCCATTCCCATCTGCCATCTTTCTGTATACACATCTAAGGCCCATCGATTTTTATGTCAGTACTTTCAACTATTGCTCTATTTTTTTTAAGATTTCCCCTGCCTTCCCTTCCCCCCTCCCCCCAACTTTTCTAGGCAGCCTGGCTGCACTCCCTAACTTTTGGCCCCTGTGATATTGGCCAGCCAGCCTGGGTCAAAACCTCTTCCTATTCCCCTGTATAATAGAGAAGGGTGGAGCTTGCAGTCACCTGCTGAAGCTGGCTACTCCTAACTGCTATCCTGATCTCTAGGAAGCTCAACTTGACATCTTGCACTCTTGGTTCGCTTGGCTTCCTGGCTGCAAGTTAGATTCCTGTTCTAGTTCCCCAACTTCCTGCTGCCTGACTCTGTTTGACAGTACAGAGAGAGCATACACTGTAATCTGTTTAACTTCCCATTGTCATGAAATCTGGAGAATAAGTGGCAGCTGCAAGAAGAAAATGTACTGCAGCCATGCATCCGACATTATAACAGCAAATGGTGTGACATAAATGTAGAATTCCTGGGCATTTTGGAAACTGATTTCAGAGGCCCCAGGTTCAGATGAATGAGGCAGGTCACCCCACTACACTTAGACAGCCTGCAACAATAGCTCTGTTAACTAAAGCAGTAATATGTTTGAGTATAGTCAGTTAACCTTGAGGTTTTATTTCTAACTACAAGAGTAAGAAAAAAGAAAAGGAGTACTTGTGGCACCTTAGAGACTAACAAATTTATTAGAGCATAAGCTTTCGTGAGCTACAGCTCACTTCATCGGATGCAGCTGTAGCTCACGAAAGCTTATGATCTAATAAATTTGTTAGTCTCTAAGGTGCCACAAGTCCTCCTTTTCTTTTTGCGAATACAGACTAACACGGCTGCTACTCTGAAACCTAAGAGTAAGAGACTTGAACTTGAGCTCTCATTTTAGAGTGCAATTCTCCAGCAAGATGTAAATTCAGTTGCTATGGAATACACAGGACTCTTGAGGATCAGCCAGCATATATGGTAAAAGGCTGTAGAATCTTTTCCTTGTGGGAGCTTAAATGGTAACTTCTTACTTTTTCCTCATCTAGGACTTAAGGCAAAACCCTTTTGCTAATGCCTTGTTACCTAAATCATAGTGGCTGGAATAAGGGCCAACAGTCTACATGCTTGCATTTAAATAGATTCCCGTTTGGGATGGGGACAATGAAAAGTTTAGGCCAATTGTCAGGAGGAAAGACTGCCCATCTTGGACAATTTGAACTGGAATATGTCTGAAATGCACTGACATTACAGACTTTGAAAGGTGACATAGCAAGGGGGGGGGGAAAAGGCACGTACCCATTCTTTGCTACTTTTCTTCAACTTGTCTCAACACTAAAAAATTGATTTGGTCTATTCAGGAACTCGTGGATAATTGGAGAACTAGGACAATTACAGGAGTAACAGCTGAGCAGTTAAGAATTTAAGATTTTTAATTGGATTGTTTAAATATGTGCCATTAACCTTTTTCATCCCAGTACCTGATAAACATCTGGGAGAGTGGATATGTCTAGATCCAGAACTCTGAACCTTAAGGTGCAAGAAACTCAAAATTCACATTCGAGTCTTCCAGCAAAACCAGGAAAAGTCATAGGAACATGCTCCTGACACAAAGCTTAAACTTCCTGAAATAAACTAAGGTTGCGTTTTTATGCATCAAAAGGAGAAATGGCACAAAGTGTAACTTCATCTTCCCTTGCAGATCATTTTGTAGCTGGATTTAAGAAATTGTTAGCAATGAAACTTGTTTAATTTCTCTCTCCTTCAAGATCCACTTGACAAATCAAAAACCTGTTGGTGGCTCCAAACTAGTTCGTCTAAACAGGTGGAAAAGTGTCTATAAAGTATAGCAACATAAGTCACTGAAAGATGTATATAATAGGCTGTTAGTAGACAACTGATTCATTGAGGGGCTAGCGGCTGAAAATGCTTTCAGCCACTTGAGAAGTACCCCAATATCCACTGAATTCATGTATAATGGCTAGTGCAGTATTTAGAAAAAATACTGTAAAATACTTCACAGAAGAACAATGAAAATAAAAAAAGCAGGGAAAGATGTAAACATCTGTTCTAAGTCAAATTACACTTTGTAAAGTTACCTTGAACTAAATGGATTACGTTTTTTAGCCTTATGGTTCAAGTTAACCTTCTGAATGTAAAGTGATATGATGTGGTCTTCCTGAGATCAAAGAAAAATGGCTCCAGTGCCTCTGCTGCTGCTCATGGTATTGTCAAGCAGCAGTAACAATGTGGAATTTAGTAGACTCTGGGTACTTTGAGTTGCAGTTCAGAATCTTGTAGGAACTAGCAAAAATGGCAGTTTTTCACTGTGCTTACAAAGCCAGGAGCTGTGGCAGATGCGGGACACACTCAAAAGGCTGTGGAAGAATAGTGTAACGGACTCCCTTTGCAACAGTGAGGAGGCTCTGAAGCTTGGCAGGAAAGAGGAAGAGAAGGTTCCTCTAGGCAGCTGCAATGATAGCTTCATTCCCTTGATAGTATCCCCCTCTGTAAAGCCATCTATTTAGGTATAGATCTTGTGTGCCTAGAAAGTCAAACTTATTTTTTCAGACTCGGCATGGAGATTGACTTTCAGAGTAAAGGCCTCTTCTCTGATCACTCCCTGCCCCTTCAAATTAGCAGCTCAGGTATTTTATTTGACTTCACTGCTTCCTTATCTTCAAAACACAGCCAAGAGACGACAAGACACCGCCCCCCTCCCCCAATTGTGTACTTGCTAGGAGAAAGTGGGCAAACACCATCTGAGAGGGGACCGATAACTGGAGATAATTACACTGTTTTTTTTTTTCTTCTCAGCCACTGGCATCTTCTGGTTTGAGTCCTGATTTGGTTAGACGTTGGCTTAAACAGATTTTGAGTCACCCAGGTCCAGTAAGAACTAAGTCTGCCAAGAGCTAGGTGTTATCTTCTGCATCCTGATGGCAATACAGTCTAAATCTCAGTATTGCCCCCAGATCACAGGCATCAGGAAGACTGACAGAACAGAACCTTGTGATACCTTTTATATAGGAGAGTTGTCATGGCAGGCTGGTGTGTTCCTTCACACTCTGGATCCTGTTGAAGATCTCTCATACAACTTTGATGCTACATTGAGTATTACTTTGATCCTGTTCCTTCAAATGTTTGGAACTCATCTTCCAGAAAAATAGAACAAAATAAAGGAAGTAACATATAAAATATTTACCACAGCACTGAGGCTTCACTTGCCTTTTTGCTGCTTTTCCTATAGATGCTTGGCATACTTTTCTTTCCCTGCTGTCTCTCTCCCCCCCCCCCCCCCAGTTGAAAACTCCTTTTGACAATCCAGAAAAGTATTTTTTATAGTCTCATTTCAGTCCTGTTTCTGTAGCTGTGTAGTTTTGAGGTTGGACATAAATCACAGCAGGAAAACCATAAGGGATGTCTAGCTCCTCTCTCCAATTATAGCAGAAGGCTGTTGTAGAGGGACAAATGGCTTGAAAGAAAAACACAGAAGAATAACGGGGGCAGGGGGAAGAAGAGAAGGAAGATCTACCTACACCAGCTTCCTTGTCTGTAAATCAGATGTGTACCTTGAAGAATCAAGGAAGTTTCTCTTATGAAAAGAGATGAAAGAGGAGTGCTCAGTCCTTTGTGTGTAATACCACTGAGGAGAAATACTTCATCATGTACAGTAGCACTTCATTCCTGTGCATATGAAATTAATGGCAGGGACCTGCAGGAAACAAGCTGGGGTTGCTGGTCTCTACTTTAGCATTTGATAGCTACACTGGGTCAAACTATACTAGAAATGTATCTAAACTGATGAGTTTCCATACAACTACCTCATGTCTGCTAGGTATCCCAAATATGAAAAGTTAATCCTTTTAAAGAATGCAAAAGTAATTGCATTTAGTAGTTGTATCTGGATGTTTAAAGGATTGCTCTAGCCTAAAAGGGTTTGGGGAGCTTTGCAAGTAGAGTAGAAAAGCTAACAAAACTCCACTACTGACTTTTCCACTAAATTTGAGTACTATTCTATAAGTTTGCTTAGAGAAACTTGAGATAGTTAATAGCCAGGCACAAAAAGATCCTATAGGTATATCCAGTGAAATAGCTAGTCTTGCTGTAGCAGTCTTATGGGAAGCTATGTATATAGCATTCTATAAATTGTCTTAATTCATGCACAACGATTGCATTGTATTCAATTTTCTTGATATAGCAATATTTGTTCCTTGGGATGCAAAAATCTGAGTAAAAATGCCATGGGACAAATGTCCTTTCAATCTACAAATGCTTACCTTTATTGAAAATGTTTAAGGGACTGCATTCATGGGACCATTAGATAGATACACTGACTTTTTTGCAGATGACACACTACAACTTGGTTCTGGCACTAATTCTTTCTGTGTTGCTACCTATTTCTAATAACTATTCTGTTTGTACAAAAGGCTCAACCAGTCAAGACTTCTTCCTTTTTTGAGGGCTTGGAAGTTGTGCTAGTGCTCTCTCAGATTTTAAATTTACCCCTTTGTGGGGGGATGAGGCTTACGGGAATAATTAAAGATATTTGCCCAGGAAGTGACTGGTCACTGCATCATTAAGAATTCAGTGTTGAGGATACTGCTTTTTTCCTTGACTCTTGTTGACTGGGATAGGTTTGGGTGAGAAGCTGGAGATGGATGAAGATTTGGAACTCAAATGGTAGTCTGAGGGGTGGAGCCTGGATCTGGCTAGGCAGGGCGGTTGGGGTGAAAAAGCAGAGGGGTCTGTGTGGAATAGATAGCACTTGGTTGGGGTAAAGGGGGAAGCAGGATCTACAGCAGCAAGAGACTGCTTCCCTCCAGAACCTGGCGTGGAACCTAAGACTCGTGTCTGTGTTCTGCTTTTGACAAATGTCTGAAACCCATTGGCAAAGTGTGGGTCAGGTCCCCTCTAGTGTTGGTCCACATTGAGAATGACATCCTCTACTGTTATCAGTATCTCAAGTGGCAGAGATCTGTCTGGATCTAAAGGTTCCAGTCCTGTAGATGACTCGTGTGGGTGTCATGAGCCACTTGATGGATTTCTGCTTTTCAGTTAGCTTTGTGTTCTCTTTTAATAAAGAACAACCCAGGAAATCACTTGTACACAACTGCACTAAAAATATTAAGTTTGAAAAGTCAAACACTCAGAAGTTAGGAAATGCCAGAATTAAGGTTGGCTGGACAAACTTAATTTGTCTGCCTTGTGCATCTGTATTGTGACTGTCCTTGATTACATGATCATTTACTACTTTTTTTTCACCCCCAGGACTCCTCCCTCATTCAGTGCACAGGATGGACCTGCTCTGAGAATGAATCAGGATTGTGAATAGAAGGAAGCCCCCCCATTTGTTGTAGATATTGAGGGTGCATGTACCTACTGCAGATACTGGGATGACTTGCCCAAAACTAAAGGCCCATCCCCTCCTCTGAGAGGACAGAAGCGGGGGGGAAGGAGTGAAGGTCATAGAGCTGAAATAGTGTGTGCCCTGCTTGTGGATAGTGAGACAGTCTGGGCTAGACCTGCCCTCTCAGCTGAGGGTGATGAGCCATTGGACCTAGGCTATATGTGAGTAATGGGGGTAACATGTGGAAAAAACAGGGAAGGGCGTGAAGGTCAAAGGGCCAAAACTGTGTACCTGTGGTTCTGGGAGATGGTAGACCTAACCGTGCCCAGAACTAAAGGCCTTCTCCATCGACTGAAGGGAGAGGCAGGCCAGTGAACCCAGACCACAAGTTGCAGGGAACAAGAAACGATGGGAGTGAAGGTCAGTGGGCCAAAAGTGTGTAGTAAATGAAGCAGGAGATTGGATGAAGGAAAAATGGTCTCATAGTTAAGGCAATTGAAAGCTACTTTGCGCAACGATTCTAACCTGCCTCTGCCGCACGGGTGTTCTGTGTCATGCTAGGCAAGTTACTTAAACCACATGTTAAAAGTTTGGTCACTAACTACACTCAAATTTTTTTGCGTGCTCAGCTTGCAACTGTGGGGTGTAATTTGCAAAAGTGCTGATCACTGAACTGTAGCTGAAGTCTGTGGTAGCTGTGCTTTGAACATAAGACGTGCTATGTATTAAATTTTATTGGAAAAATGGGGCCTGAGGCACCCAAACTCAGTGGATGCTTTTGACCTTCATTGTGATTCCATTTTCTCTATGGCTAAAATGAGGATAATTAGATCTGACTAAATAATTTAGTTTAGCGTAGTCGGAGAACGTAAATAATCCATTTGTTTTGGTTTAAAACTTTATTTCTTGCCAAAATGAAAAACCAGAAAACAATTTTGAAATATTTTTGACTTGATTTAAATGGACAATTTTCTAAACAAAAATATTGAGTTGAATCAACACTTCTTTAGGAGAAAATCAGGGTGTGTTTTTTTTTTTTTTTTTTTTTTTAGTTGAAACTATTCAAAAATTAGAGTTAAATTGGTAAATAGTTTTAGTACTCAGCAAATTCATCAAAAATGCATTTTTAATTTGTTGAAAATCTTTGTACAGCTCTTATAATACCATCTCACCTCATGTGGATGTTGTGAATATAAATAGATTCACATTTGTGAAGCTCTGATACTAGTGTTGCATGCCATAGAAAAGCTATGGAAACTAATAATCCATTCTTCAGAGTGTGTGGTTTGAATGGTGTGCAGTAAAAACAAGGGACCACTTATGGCTATATGCTCTTTGAACAAAATACTGGATAGCTGCTCATTCATTGAGTACCATCCATTCTGTGTGCTAAGTGAAACTGGGGTCCTGTGGAAAAATAGTATGATCATGTAATTAAAGACTGTATCATAATGTATAAACATAAATGCATGCAATTAAAGTTGCCTAGACAGCCTTAATTCTTCTATTTAACTTCTGAGTGCTTGACTTAAGATTGTTCTTTGTATGTGTTTCTTTCTGTTTAATTGCGGGGCTGGGGGGGGGGGGAACATGGTGGCCTATGTGTATACCCTATTACAAATGTAAGTGATTTGTAAAAGTCACTTAATCTCAAACTATTCAGACTGTTTAAGACAAAGTTGCAGATCTTGATAGACCTCTGATTTGATATAACTTTAAATTGTGACAGAGTACAAAATCTCCCCTTCAAAGGGGATCGCAGTAATGTGATCATATTAAGAGCTAGTTGGAGTGGCTATAACTTTTTTTTTTTTTTTAAAGATAAATTTCTTCCATGTGTAGCTGCTGAGTTTTGTTCTGGGATTGCTCATATATGAGCGCTGCATTAATTACTTGTTTAAGGATTTTTTTTTTGAGGTAGGATAATGTGGAATTCTGGAACTCTGCAAGCAGATCTGGCAGTCTTCTATGTCTGCTAACTCTGTCTTAAATCCCATTTGATAGATATTGAAGTGCATTTTTCAACAGTTTCATTGTAGATTTTAGTAGTATAGGTTTAAAGTGACCATGGAGCTTTGAGGAAAAGCAGCTTTAACTAAACATGTTTAATTATTCTAAATGCAGCTTAGTGCTAGGTAAAAAGAATAAATACTGAAAAACCAGTCCATGAAGCGAAATTAATTCAGAACATGTTTTTTTTGAAAATTATTTGAGGCATTTCTGTTGCAAATAGAGTAAACTGGAAATGGAAAGTATTTTATCCATGGGAACATTTTGAAGTTTTAGTATCCTAAAATGTAGTGTATAAATAGTTTATCGAATTTGCAGTCTACAGCAAATCCAGAGTCCCAATGTGCAAGCATCTCCAGGGAGGAGAACACCCAGTTGTCGTCAACAACCAGTCAAGGATATGTTTTACCAGAAGGAAAAATCATGCCGAACACAGTCTTCGTTGGTGGAATTGATATAAGGGTATTTAAATGTCTTAACTTTCACATATATTTTGTAGTGATTGGACTGTTCGTTTTGGGGAGTGGAGAGCAGAAAACGGATTTTTACTTCTTGCAGGAATTATCTGATTCCATGGCATCTACCAGTTTTATGGTATTGCACTGCTATGGGAGATCTGAGTTTTCCAGTTTTATCCCTTAACTAGGTGAGCAGCACTGAATTGTGCAGTAGCGGTGGGTGGGTTTGAAAGTGGCTCCTGCTTCTGTAAATCCACTTCAAACAGTTAACTCCTTTTTGCAAACTTGCGCTCAAGGCTTTCTTTTGGTGGCCAGTGAATAATGTATTTTTTTTTTAAGCTAAACAAATTCTGTTCCTTAGATGGATGAAACAGAAATTAGAAGCTTCTTTGCACGATATGGTACAGTGAAAGAAGTGAAGATAATCACTGATAGAACTGGTGTTTCCAAAGGGTAAGTAGAACATGAATGATTTGTCTTGGGTCATTAAAGCCTTTTCTAACATAGTGAAGTTGGTAACCATAAATCACCAGAGGAGGCAGCAACACATGGACAGTTGGACTAACACAACCCTACAACACGCTATTAAAATGCTTGAGCCCTGTATGCATCACTACTTCCAGAAGTGGTGAATTACAACTAACCAGTGGGCTCATATAGACTCAGTTTAAGTATAGCTGATTTTGTAAAGAATAATACGGTATGTTTAGCTGACTTAATAAATCTTGCTTTTCAGGGGGCATATAATTGCTGAATTGGTGGAAGCAAAACTTAAAACTTGCCTTGTCTGCCAAATGCAGCCAGTTTTGGATGGGATGGGATGAGATGGGATGGGATGAAATTCTTATCTTTTTAGCCCAGCTGCTTACATTACTGTTCACCCAAAAGAATCATGGATCCACTTCCTAGGCGTGAGCTTTTGGAGCTGGAAAGAACTCTTCTGTCACTCCTCTATACCTGGTGCCCCAGCCTTCCCACTGCAAGATGTGATCCACCCTGGATAGCTGGAAGTCTTGGTTATTGGTAATGTGCTAGACAGAAGACTAATTTTGATTTTAAAACTACTGTTTTGTCCATGCTTAATGTAATAAACTCTTGTTGCTCTAAGTCTCATATCAACTCTGTGATGGGACCAAATACTATCCCGGTTTCCCATATTGGGGAAACCAAGATGGAGGTGAAGTGAGTTGCACCAGTCACACCCAGTCTGAAATGAGAATGAAATCTCTACCTGGATGCTAATTGACACCTTGTCATATATACACCTTTTCATCAGTTTTTGGTTCACAGAATCCAGTGGAATGATATTGACTTGGACTTGACTATCTTTTGGCATACAGTAACCCAGTTTATGCTATTGAGTCTTGATCAGAACAGGCTTGTAGGTTGTGCAATAGTCACATTGAACTTTTTTCCTTTTGCAGATATGGATTTGTATCCTTTTTGGACAATGTGGATGTTCAGAAAATAGTGGAAGTAAGTTACTTAGCTATTTGAGGATGCTCATATTCATATCCGTATTCTATAATGAAGAATGTAGTGTGGTGGTTGGTGTATGGGGGTAATAAGAAAATTGAGTTGTCTAAAGGTTTTATGAGCACCTAGAATAGATTAAGTGATTAGGAAGAGGCAAAAATTAAGACAGAGTTCAAAACAGCTGATTACAATCTTTCTAAAATGTCCCATGCTCTTGAAGTAGGTTTTTTTTATGCAACTTATTTAGCCAAAAATAAGACTAAAACATTTTTAGTTTTATTGCTTGGAGGTGTCCATTCAAAGTCCATTCTTTCCACTCCTAGCTGCCATTCAAAGCACACTTGGGTAGTTAAGGGCAAGATACACTGACCAAGTTATGTAAAAATTGCACTATCAACTGATAGAAATGACAGAGTACAACAGAATTGTAGTATGACAGCTGTGGAAAAAAGGCTCTAGCAGTGTGCTTGAGCAGGTAGAGAGCAAAGTAGGTTATATACCCTGGACTTTCAGGTGTGTAGGGCACTCTACTCTTCTAGGTGGTGCCTCACTGTTCACACTGCTGTTTATACCCATGCTAGCTGTGCATGCAGTCTCTGTACTCTACATGCTGCTGTAAATGTAGATGTACCTTTAGATTGACTTAAAAATAGTTATTGACCTGTCATTGAATCTGAAAGTATAGTAAGTGGTGTGTGACTTGTTTGTTTTTTCCCTCCCCCAGTCACAAATAAACTTCCATGGTAAAAAACTGAAACTGGGCCCAGCAATTAGAAAACAACAGAATTTATGTAAGTAGATCTAGACTGGAACTTTAACTTGCAAAGCAGCATCCTTTCATAAGGAGAAACATGTAAGATATTAAAGTCCATTATTTTCTGTGATATTTACAATCTTGTATTACAGCTAAAGTCAAATATAAGTAATTGTCTCAGTATTGACTGGTAACTTTTTTTACTTAGTTTGGACAAAGCAAACTGATTAATTTTGTACTATCATAATGCCCCAGCATGTAAACTGCAAACATTGCTGAACTGATCTATTATCCTGTGCTACTTTTTAATTTAAATTATTATTAATAATAATGGGAACATACGTATCTGAACTCCTACAAACCTGGGGTTTTTTTGGGGGGGGCCCTAAACTACTGATAAAACTCCAAAAAAAAAAAAAAAGTTTTGGATCCTCTTTTCTTTGTCTCTAAACTAGGTGCTTACCATGTGCAACCCAGACATCTGGGTTTTAATCCTCCTGTGCCACAGTTTCATAGTGTGTGGAGTAATCAAAATGCAGAAACATACATGCCTCCCCCAGCTATGATGAGTCCAGTAACTCAGTATGTTCAGGTAAGATTATTTCTTTATGGTATGATCTTGGATCATAACTGCTTTCTTCAAAGCACTAGAATGTAACACTTCTGAGAGCCACTTGCATGGCCTCTGAAATATGTACTATAAGAACTTCAATTTTTGACATTCATACCCCTAAAAATGAAAATCTAGTTGTAACAATAGCAAATAAACCAAGTGTGGACAGAATTGTCTTCTAAATTGACAGTTCTGCTTGCTTTAGAAGTACCGCCTCAATATGTCTTTCAGATTAGTCTTCCACTTTATAGAATCTTGATACCTGCGGCCAATTACTAACCTACTATACCACAGAGTACCTCTGTACTGTGTAAGCTTACTTTGTATTTAGGGAGATTGATTTCAAATGAGGCTAAACCGTAAGAATGGTCATACTGGGTCAGATCAAAGGTCCATCTAGCCCAGTATCCTGTCTTCTGACTGCCCAATGCCAGGTGCTTCAGAGGGAATGGACGGAACAGGTAATCATGAAGTGGTCCATCCCCGGTTACCCATTTCCCTTCTTCTGGCAAAGCAGAAATCTTCAGCCTAGTAATGCTACAGAATGGAGCAAGAAAAGGGAATAGGAGGAAGTAACCATCTTATAAAAGATCTTGTAATCTGGAGGTTGCTCCCAAAGCACACAATTCTTTACATAACACTTGAGCAGAGAAATTTATTTGAAAGATCTTTTTGATTTTGCTTGAGAGTAAGTTAAAGGACTAGTGTACAGCATCCCTTTTATTAACAGGGTATGGAACAGCAAAGCTGGCTCTGTCAACACTTTCTCCAGGGAAAACTGTTTGCTTGCTTCTGGATTTGTACAGTACCTTTGTATAAAACACAAATATTGCACTTACTTCTGTAAGATGTACCATTATTGTGGGCATGACCAGTATCACCATTTAAGTGATATCTTTATACAAATAATGAAGGGAAATGGAATGCGTGCTCATACATATCTATGCAGTAATCTCCTAAGTTGTCGTCATGCTTTGTACCCTCCCAACACCACATTGGGAGGATCCCCCTTATAGCCTTTCTTCTGAACTCCCCCAAACCCCATTGCCTAGTAAATATGACCAAATCTGATATTTATTGTAAACTTGCTTGGATTTGGCTACTTTTTTTCCTTAAGAAGGCATGCAACCCATGATGACTTAAGAAAATAACTTACTAAAAGTAAAATACTTGGTAAATGTGCTCTGGCCCTAAAATCTGAAGGAAGAAAAATTTGGGGGATGGGAATGATTCTAATTCCTCATGTGCTAAAATAGTTTAAGTAGACACTGGAAGGGCTTTTCCATTTAGCATCAAACAAGAGCTGTAACAAACCAAAAATGAACTCTGTAAAAATCTTACCTCAATTTTCCAGTTGCAAGTCCTCTTTAAACAACTCTAGACCAGGGGTTCTCAAACTTCATTGCATTATGATCCCCTTCTGACAACAAAAATTACTTATGATCCTAGGAGTGGGACTGAAGCCTGAGCCCTGGAGGGGGGAGGCTCAAAGCTGAAGACTAAGCCCCACTGCCTTGGACAGTGGGCTTGTAATCTGAGCCCTGCCACCCAGGGCTGAAGCCCTTGGGCTTTGGTCCTAGACAGCAGGGCTCAGGCTCTGGCTTTGACTTCAGCCCCAGCAAGTCTAATGCCAGCCCTGGTGACCCCATTAAAACAGGGTTGTGATCCACTTTGGTCTCCTGACCCACAGTATGAACTGCTGTTCGAGATAAAACTTTAGTTTAAAGAAAGTAGGGGAAGGATTTTAAGAAATCAAGTAGTGTAACACTTTTTGGGGATGGTAGATATTTGATTCTAACTCCACTGCATGAAACCTTGCATGTCCTCTGAGAGAACAATCTACTTCAGACTTCTATTGATGTTAAACTATTGGAAGTGAGTTGTTTACTTTGCCTAAACTCAGAATCTGGTTAAAATAAAAAATTCATTGTTAGAAGCGACTACTTCCATTCCTATACAAATGTTTAGTGCATAAAAGGCTAATGTGAGCTAGATTTACATGCCAGCTTGCTGCAAATTCAGTATTTTATAGATCAGACCTAAAGAAAGTTCTGTTAGTCGGTGTATGTTAAAAGTCCCATTTGGGGCTCAGTGAGACTGACTTACTCGGTGGCAAGCCAAGGTTTGGGTCTACAGTAGGGAAGTAGTGTATGGAAACTACTCCAATGCAGTGAAAGCTGCAGAGTGCAGCTTGGTGGGATATGATAAACAGTGGCTACACAGGATGTTGCTGTACAGCAGGTTGGTGTACTGTAAATTCACACCTACAAATTGCCACTCTATAGGTAGTTGTGTAGACAAGTCCTTAAGTTCCCTTTTGAAAAAAGGTCTTAAACACTTAGGGTGTGTCGACACTGCAGTCAGAGGTATAACTGCTGGCTTTCATACACATACCCATGCTAGCTGTCATCAAGCTTCTGTGCTAAAAAAGCATGTAGCTTTGACTACGTGGTCTAGCCACCCTGAGTATACCTTGCATAATAACAGCTTTCAGAGTAGCAGTCGTGTTAGTCTGTATTTGCAAAAAAGAAAAGGAGTACTTGTGGCATCTTAGAGACTAACAAATTTATTTGAGCATAAGATTTCGTGAGCTACAGCTCACTTCATCGTATGCATCTGATGAAGTGAGCTGTAGCTCACGAAATCTTATGCTCAAATTTGTTAGTCTCTAAGGTGCCACAAGTACTCCTTTTCTTTTTTGAGTATACCTGACTCCCTGCAGTTTATTTGGGCAGCTAGCCTATGCCGCTGTCCATGTAGCTGTGGCTATATTGCTATTTTTAGTGTGCTATCTCAATCAGCTGGTGCTGGTAGGTTTACCAGAGCTGGAAATTACACACTGGCTGCTGTGTAGATGTACTTTACCTAATCTCTTTAACCTATGAAATGCAAAACATTTTTCCCCCCCCGCAGGCATACCCTTATGGGTCGCAAGCTGTACTGATACAACAGCAAGTTCCTGTAGGCTATCAGCCTGCCTACAACTATCAGGTACATATTTTTTAAAATGCCTTCATTGATTAAAAAAAATCATTAATCAGAATATCTAAACGTTCTGATGTCTAAATGTTGGACCTCCATTTGTTGGTCCCACCCCCTACCAAAACTTTTTTTTTCTCCAATTGCCATGATAAATTCTTTGTTTTAGGGCTGTTGAGTAATCAGTTAACTCACTGATTAACTTTTTAAAAACATTATTAATTGCCGTTATAATAGCACTGTTAATAACTACCAATTGAATGTGTATTGTTATGGTTTTCCTACGTTTTTCAAATATATTGATTTCAGTTAGAACACAGAATACAAAGTGTACCGTGCTCACTCTATATTTTTCATTACAAACATTTGCACCGTAAAAAAAATTGAAATACTTTTCTTTTGCTTATCACCTCATACAAGTACTGCAGTGTAATCTGTGCCATGAAAGTGCAATTTACAAATGTAGATTGATTTTATTTATTTTATTTGTTACATAACTGCACTCAAAACAATCTAAAACTGTAC
This sequence comes from Dermochelys coriacea, assembly GCF_009764565.3. Classification (NCBI taxonomy): domain Eukaryota; kingdom Metazoa; phylum Chordata; order Testudines; family Dermochelyidae; genus Dermochelys; species Dermochelys coriacea. Next base: position 205,083,938 of record NC_050069.1, read on the forward strand.
AGCCTAAAAGTCCAGTCATTCCTTATCTTGTGTGTCTTGAATTGGCTGAACAAGTTGGTTTACATGTACAGGAGATAATGCTGCCCACTTCTTGTTTACAGTGTCACCTGAAAGTGAGAGCAGGTGTTTGCAAGGCTCTTTTGCAGCTGGTGTTGCAATTATTTACATGCCAGATACGCTAAACATTCATATGCCTCTTCATGCTTTGGAAACCATTCCAGAGGACATGCTTCCATGCTGCTGATGCTCATTTAAAAAATAATGCATTAATTACAGTTGTGACTGAACTCCATGGGGGGAGAATTGTATGTCTCCTGCTCTGTTTTACCCTCATTCTGCCATCTATTTAATGTTATAGCAGTCTTGGATGATGACCCAGCACATGTTCATTAAGAACACTTTTACTGCAGACTTGAAAAAACAGAAAAGCTACCAATTTGAGATTTCTAAAGATAGCTACAGCACACAACCAAGGTTTAAGAATCTGAAGTGCCTTCCAAAATCTGAAAGGGGTGAGGTGTGGAGCATGCTTTCAGAAGTCTTAACAGACATGCCATTCTGATGTGGAAACTACAGGACCCAAACCACCACCAAAAATAAAATCAACCTTCTACTGATGGCATCTGACTCATGATGATGAAAATGAACATGCGTCAATCCACACTGCTTTGGATCATTATCAAGCAGAATCCATCAGCATAGACGCATGTCCTTTAGAATGGTGGTTGAAGCATGAAGGGACATATGAATCTTTAGCACATCTGGCATGTAAATATCTTGTGATGCCAGCTGCAACAGTGCCATGCAAACACCTGTTCTCACTTTCAGATGATGTAAACAAGAAGCAGGCAGCATTGTCTCCTGCAAATGTAAACAAACTTGTTTGAGCAATTGGCTTAACAAATAGGACTGACTGGATGTGTAGACTTTGTTTTACATTTTTATTTTTGAGTACAGTTATTTTTTAATATAATTCTACATTTGTAAGTTCAACTTCCATGATGATGAGATTGAACTACAGTACTTGAGTGAATTGAAAAATATTTTTTACAGTGCAAATATAAATTTTTACAGTGTAATATAAAGTGAGCACTGTACTCTGTATTCTGTTGTAATTGAAATCAGTAGATTTGAAAATGTAGAATACATCCAAAAATCTTTAAATAAATGTTCTATTAACAGCACGATTAATCATGATTTTTGTAAATGCTTGACAGCCCTACTTTGTTTAAAAATAGATGAATACTGGCAACAATTTAGATATTCTGGACATTTTCTCCTGGGTTGCATGGCTGTTTAGAAACTGTTTGCCAGCAAATAGACAACTAATCATGTTGCTAAATGCTCTGATGGGAGAGGGCAAGAGTTCTCCAAACCATTATCTGGCTTAACCAGGAGCTCTTCAGTGATCTGAAACTCGAGTCCTACAAAAAGTGGAAACTAGGTCAAATTACAAAGGATGAACATAAACAACACAAATATGTAGGGACAAAATTAGAAGGGCCCAGGCACAAAAAGAGATTAAACTAACTAGAGATGTAATGGGTAACAAGAAAACATTCTAGAAGTACATTAGAAGCAAGAAGACGACCAAGGACAAGGTAAGCCCATTACTCAATGGGGGCAGGGAGAGGGGAACAATAATGGAAAATGTGGAAATGGCAGAAGTATTGACTTTTTAGTTTAAATTTTCACCAAAAAGGTCAGTTAGTGGTTGGATGTTTAACATAGTGAATGGCAGTAAAAACGAGGTAGGATCAGAGGCTAAAGTAGGGAAAGAACAAGTCTAAAAATTAGACAAGTTGGATGTCTTCAAGTCACCAGGGCCTGATGAAATAAATCCTAGAATACTCAAGGAACTGACTGAGGAGATATCTGAGCCATTAGCAGTTATCTTCAAAAAGTCATGGACGATGGGAGAGATTCCAGATGAGTGCCACTATATTTGCCCTTTTCCAATCTATAAAAAGAAAATAAGGCAACCCAGGGAATTACAGACCAGTCAACTTAACTTCAGTACCCAGAAAGATAATGGAGCAAATCATTAAGCAATCCACTTGCAAACACCCAAAAGATAACAAGGTGATACGATTTGTTCTTGACTGTTACTTGTCAACCCAACCTAATAGCTTCCTTTGACAGGGTAAGAAGCCTTGTGGATATGCGAGAAGCAGTAGATGGTGGATATCTTGACTTTATGGTTTTTAATATGGTTTTGCATGACCTTCTCATAAACAAACTAGGGGAATACACTCTACCTGGAGCTCATAAGGTGGGTGTATAACTGGCTGGCTGGAAAACTACTTTCTGGGAAGAGTCAGTGGTTCACAATCAAGCTGGAAGGGCATATCGAGTGGGGTCCTGTAGGTATCAGTTCTGGGTCCAGTTCTGTTCAATACCTTAATGATTTAAATTAGAGTACAGTTAAAGTTTCTGGATAATTCCAAGTTTGGAGGGGTTGCAAGTGCTCTGGAGCATAGTATTAAATTCACAATCAATTGCATACATACAAAATGGGAAATGACTGCCTAGGAAGAAGTACTGGGGATCATAGTGGATCACAACCTAAATATGAGTTGACAGTTTTTTAATAAAAAAAAAAAAAGCAAACATTATTCTGGGATATATTAGCGGGAGTGTTTGTGAGTAATACGTGAGAAGTAATTCTTCTGCCCTATTCTGTACTGATTAGACCTCAACTGGAGTATTGTGTCCAGTTCTGAGCAGTACATTTCAGGAAGGAGGTGGACAAATGAGAGGAAGTCCAGACAAGAGCAACAAAAATGATTAAAAGTCTGGAAAATATGACCTATGAGGGAAGATTGGTTGGGGGCGGGGGAGTGGGTTTGTTTCTTCTAGAGAAGAAGACTGCAGGGTGGGGGGACATAATCATTTTCAGGTACACAAAAGTTTGTTACAAGAAGGTTTTTATTTAAAAAAAATTTTCCTTTTGGATAGGACAAACAATGGGCTTAAATTGCAGCAAAGGTGGTTTAGGTTGGACAGTAGGAAAAGCTTCCTGTCAGGGTCCGTAAGCACTGGAATAAATTTCCTAGGGGGGTTTTGGAATATCCATTATTGAAGATTTTTAAGAGCAGGTTAGATGCACATACTTGTCAGGGATGGTTTAGTTAATGCTTGTTCTGCCATGAGTGCAGGGGACTGGATTAGGAGACCTCTTGGTCCCTTCCCGTCCTGAGTCTATGATGCAAGCAATTTGGTGAGGAAGCTTCAGTAACTGCTTGGGAATAAGTAAACATTCTACGCAGCAATGTGGATAAAAATGGCTTTTTAAAAAAAACTGATTTAAAAGCATATTTTCTTTAATTAAAAAAAAAGCCTAAATTTATTATAATCCTATGTAAATAAAAATATCCAAGCATACATACTTGCTGCTGAAATGTCAGACTACTGAACAGCTAAGTCACCAGCTAAACAACTAGAACCAGTTGTTTGTTTTAGCACTTAAATAATTCAGATAACTGCTGCTAATTCTTTCTTTAGTTTTAAATTCTCGTACAAGATTTGATAAGCTTTTATTATGTATCAGCACATCTAATGTAACTTTAAAAAAAAAAAGCTGTTTTGTCAATATTTATTGAACTCCAGTTGCCACACAAATGCAGTTTTACACACTGCATGAGGAAAAAATAATGGTGTAGTACTTAAATGTTTTCTAACACTGAAGGTAAAAATTGAGAATAAGAATCCTCCTTTATTGAGGAAAACTTAAAGTACAAATTCAAAACAAGATTAAAACTGGTTGTTTAAATCATGTTCCCTATTTCCTGATTGAAGTTGCTTTATTTTAAATAAAATCATCCTGACCTACAATAAAGAACTAGGAAGTGTGATGTGGTGGTGAAACTTACTACATACTTAACCAATACTAAGGGCTGAATACCTGTTCTCCATAAATACACTGACACAAGTTACTCTTGACATGCTTGGGTAATGCACACTGGGCTACAGGCTTTATCTGTAGGCTTGTTTTTGCACATATAACTGACCTCAAGCTAAACTTTCTTGCTAAACTGGGGGTGGTATTCTATCTTGCCTATTGCATTATTTTAAAAAGTTTGTAGAGTACTTCAGTTGAACTTGGTACAACTTAAAGTGACTCTTAACAACATGAAATCTTCTGCTTTGTGAAGGGATATTAATCTAGTTGTGGGCCTTGGATGCTCTGTTCAAGCTAGGCTGTAAATATCTTCACCAAATGTTTTTAAAGGTGACATGAAAAGGAAAGAAAAATGAGTTTGAGCCCTCTTTGTATTCTTCAAATATAAAGAATGCCCAAAAGCCAATTGAGAAGCCAGGTGATCAAAATGTGTGTGTGTGTGTGTGTGTGTGTGTGTGTGTGTGTGTGTGTGTATAATCTTTAAAAAAAATATTTGGAATGTCATGTCTGGTTTTCCCTGGGTTTGCTAAAAGATTGGAGATTTCAAATATGTAGATTGAGCTTTTTCACCTCTCAGAGTCGGGGGTATTCTTTTTTTTTTTTTTTTTTTTTTTTTTTTGGGAGATCTAAGAATTTCTCAGCCAGTTGAGTTATAGGAAAGTTTTAAAGTCTGATTTTAAAAAAATACCCTTTATTACTTAGCTTTCAGCCTTAAAATAAATGCTTCCTGTCAAAGAATGCATCTGAGAGGTCTTGAAGTTCAGCTGTGTCTAAGCCACTAATCTATAGGTGCAATCAAAGATATCTACAGGATGGCCAGAGTTCTGTGTAAAGGCTCTTAATAATCTTGATTTAGATTAGTCAAAATGCTGAATTTAATGGTGCAGGCTACTCTAGCTCTCCTGAGCTCCACAAATTACTTTGATCAAGTTGTCAAAACTGATCAGTGGTTGGTGGGGCATCCAGTATCACTAGTCACTCGGACAAAAATTTAGGATGTAGTCTTGCTTTGTAAGCATTCTTGGTAATTTGACTACCTTGCAGAGCCTTTCTACCATTTCTGAAAGAAACCACATTGTAGATTCTGATGCAAATACTTGCTTAACAATATATTGTGTCAGGGTTGGCCAAACTTGCTGAGCCTCTGAGCTGCATATAACAATCTTCAGAAGTTTGAGAGCCAGCAGGTACCTGCTGGGGCTTGGGGCTTCAGCCATGCTCCTGCTGGAGCCCCAGCAGGTACGCCCTGCAAGGCTGAAGCCCCAAGACACACACATCCCTTCTGTGCAGAAGCTGCTACCTGCAAGGCAGAGGTCCCAAGCTTCCCCCCCGACCCCCACACCCAGTCTGGGAGGTGGAGAATTGGGGAGGGCAGCAAGGGGAACACCCATGAGCCACACTTTAACTGGAAAAGATACACCTGGGAGCGTTCTTTGCCAAATAAATAAATAAATAAATAAAATTCTGTGCACAATATATTAAAATTCTGCAAATTTTTATTTGTCAAGGTAACACTATGGTATCACACCACTTTCAATTATTTTGGTAATTTGTTTAAAAATACTTGTAAGACAAATATGTCTGTAACCAGATGCATGCTCGCTCGTGCTCTCTCTCTCCCAGGAGTAGAGAGTTAAAGAAACCCCTGAGACATCCCAGTTACTGTTTCTCTGCCCAGTCCCCCCCCCCCCTTCCCAAGCCCAGCTGGGAGGCTAGACACCCACAATTTCTTCTCCCCCCTGGAGGGCAGCTGCTGCCTCCCCCCCACAGCTGCCATATCTGCATCCCTACCCCTAGAGGCCAGCAGCAGGGCCCCCCAGCCCAGATTCCTGTACCCCCTCCCCTGCCAGAGGCCAGCTATGGTCCCCCCCCAGCCCAGACATTCCCAGGCTTGCATGGAGTTTCCTGTGTGCCACTCTCTCCTTCCCTCAGGGCATGCTGGGAACTGCAGCTGCCAAGAACCCTCTAACATCCTCTCCCTCTCCCTAGCAGTGTCTTCTATATGTGAGCTTAGCTCTGCTGGGCCCAGTGGCCCCTACTGGGGGCTAGCAGCACTTCAGCCCATTTCTGTGGGGGAGAGGAAATTGCACACATTAATTTCTGCAAAATTCTGTATTGAAGAGTGGCACAGAATACCCTTAGGAGTAAAAAGAGCTGCATATGGCTTGTGAGCCACAGTTTAGCCACCCCTATGTTATGTCAACAGGCAAGGGAGTACCTACAACTCGTTTGTCAAGAAACTGTTAAGCCTAACATAGTTCTCATGGACCTTATAGATCTCTCATTTGATCCCTTATCCAAGGCACTCTACCACTTCCCCATTAAAGCAGCCTTCCTGATCGCTATCACCTCAGTTGGAAGCGTTGGTGAAACCCAAGCACTAATGGTAATCCTTCTTAGATGGTATTCCAAAGTATGGTGCTGAGATCATATCCTAAATTCCTTACAAGGTGCTGTCTAACTTTAATTTAAACCAAGCCCTCAATCTCCCAGTTTTCTTCTCCAAACCCTATTCAGACATAGAGAAGCCAAATTGCGCACCCTGTGTTCAGAGCCTTTCTTTTATTGCTTAGCTAGCACAAACCCCTTCAGCTTGTCTGAGAGACTCCTGTACAGGAAATCTGCAGCATAGCTACAAGGAGCGCAGTTTCATTTTTACAAAATATGCCCTACGTTTGGCATCTAGGTGAGATGCCAAATTTTGGAGAACAGTTTTGCAATCTGTAGTTAGATATAAATAGAACTCCTCAAACCTCCCCTCTCCCCCCACTTCCTCTGGAACCTGCTAGAACTCAGATCCACATGGACAAAGACAGAGCACAGTTCCTTATAGTTAAAGCTAAGATTTTTGTTACGCATATTTTTAGTAAAAGTCATGGACAGGTCATGAGCAATAAAGAAAAATTCACGGAAGCCCATGACTATCCTGATTTTTACTAAAAATGTGTGACAAAATGGGGAGCTGCGGGGTCTGGCTGGGAGGTCCTGGGGGCACCCCACAGTTTCCAGCTACCACAGGTGGACGGAGGACCCTGCAGCTCCCAGATGCTGTGGGCTGAACTCATGCAGGTCTCTGGAAGTTAAGGACTCTTGACTACCATGACCGTCATGACAAACTCACAGCTTTACTTATAGTTACTGTGGTTCAAGATGTCTAGTCTGTGTAGCGCCCATGACCTACCCTCTGTCCCTGTGCTTTTGGAGTCCATGTCTGCTGGGATTCTGAATTAGTGAGGGAAGTGAGAAGCAGTAAGGGCTGCACTGTCATACAGTTCTTCATCTGGGGCATGCATGAGGAGACAATGCTGAAGGTTAAAAGGTTTGAATTAGAGTGCATGAGCACCACAATTGTGGTCGCTCACACTTACAATAACTGCAGTTCTTGGAGGTAAGTAATTGTTCTTTGCACAAGACAAGATAAAGGATAATTCTTTTTTATTAAATCTTTAAGGTCCCACCACAGTGGCCTCCTGGGGAACAAAGGAATTATGTTATACCTCCGGTAAGGTGATAAAACTTAGTGCATGAAATTTCAACCTTCTTGTCTGAGTGGTGCTCTGCTATCTTAATACTTGTGATCAAAATCAAACTTTTATTGGTGTAAAATTGCTCTGCAAAGAGTAGTTTGAGTAGCAGCCATGTTAGTCTGTATCCACAAAAAGAAAAGGAGGACTTGTGGCACCTTAGACTAACAAATTTATTTGAGCATAGGCTTTCGTGAGCATCCGATGTAGTGAGCTGTAGCTCACGGAAGATTATGCTCAAATAAATTTGTTAGTCTCTAAGGTGCCACAAGTACTTCTTTTCTTTCTGCAAAGAGTAGACATCTCTGGATTAAATGCTGACAGTGATACTCATAACTGATATTGCTGATTGTTAAGTCTTGGTTTAGAGTTTTGTACTTGCATGGAAGCTCTCTTAAGGAAGAGTTTCTAGGGAGAACAAAAACAAGTTTCATTTCTTCTTTCTCCATATTCTCCCAATTAAGCCCCTGTATTTAAGCCCCTGAATTAAGAGTTCTAAGGCTCTAAAATAACATAATTTGAACTACTCCTTTTTCATGAAAACTTAGCGGGGATAAAACGATAGCCTTCACTTTTTTTCTCCAAGACCTGTACAACGAGGGCTTTACTGCTGCTTATTGATTGTTCCAATTTTTTTGAAAGGCTCTCTATAGTGTATAATAAAGCAGATGTTTGTAGTATTTCTGAAAGTGTCTACAAGTTGCTGAATCTGGTTCCTTCCAAACCCTACTGAAGCAAGATAGACTATAGTATGTCTGCCAAATTGAATGGACTGGCAACAGTCATTGGAAACCATCAGCTCCAACTCCCAAAGAAAGGTAACTTTCAGTGGCTTTTCAGAAGTGACAAAACATATAATTCTTATTCTTATTTTCCCTTTAGAGACTTGTAAGAATTTTATTCTATTTGTATAAAACCTAAAACTCAAATCACTGTCCACATTTAATCCAGATATACATTTTTCCATTGGAGGGTCTGACATGACTTCACTTTAGGGATAACTTATTTTAGTGCAATGAATAATTAGGCCATGATTTGAAATTGTGCTGCTTGAGTATATGGATAGGATATGTGTACAGTGGAATTAGACACCGGCGGTTGGCCTGTACCTGCTGACTTGAGCTTGTGAGATTTGGGCTAATGGGCTGTTTAATTGCAATTGTAGGTATTGGGGCTTGGGCTGGAGCCTGGTGATCGCAGGGCTTGGGTCTGAGCTTGAACATCTACACCACAATTAAACACAAGCTCCCTGAGCCAAAGTCAGCTGGCATGGGCCAGTTGCAGGTGTCTTAATTCCAGTGTAGACCTAGTCTATCTCAAAGTTGCTACACTTTTTTTTTCTTCTTCTTCTTCCTGTGAATGGTATCTCTCCAATGTCATTTCTCACAGTTCCCCTATAGGATGGGTGGGGGATTGGAAATAATGTTCATCGCTTTCCCACTCTGATGTTTTGAGTCTCAGGGATGGACTTCTTTCACAAACTATTGCAGGTGTCACCACCCATCCCCATGTTGAACAATTACTCAGTTCAAGTCGTAGTTAAGAAATGGACTTCTATTGTCCTGTTCTTTGAGTGGGTAGGCCTTCTTGGTAGCATACTCTTACATCTAACATAGAGGGAGAAATCCCTGTGCTCAACACATTCTTTGCAGGGAAAGTCTGTAGATCCATTCCAGTGTGTTTTTCCATTTACTGGAGCTCATCAGAAACAGAAACAGACTTATCACTCGCCACTCACAGCAGTCTGGAAGTGGCCATATCCCTGAATCTCCAGCCAGTATAAGTTACATAAGTTAATGTTTAAAGGAATTCATTCTAACAGACTGCTAAACATTCTCCTAAAAGCAACTTCTATTTCCATTCCAGTTACTGGCTGGCAGACAAATACTGTGCATTAAAGACAGGTGCTGTAGAGTGAGCTGTCTTTCAGAATTATAGTGCTTATACTGGGTTGTATGGATCAGCAGAATTTTTTTCTCTAGAAGAAACACAGCTGCTGCTTCGAGTGATTGCTCATGTGTATTCCACGATAGGTGTGCGTGCTCACCACATGCACTGATCTTGGAAGCTTTTCCCCTACCAGTACCTGTAGGGGAGTGCCCCAGCAACCCCTGAAGTGGCGCCTCCATGGCACAGTATAAGGGGCGCTGTGCACTCCCCCCACCCTCAAGTTCCTTCTTGCCGCCAGTGAAGGTGCTTCGGAACTGTTCTGCTCCAGCTTTGCTTTAGCTCATCCCCAGAACTCTTGTTCATTCAGTGTATGGTACCTGTAGTTTAGTTTAGTTCTCCTGGACCAGGGCATGCCCCGTGCCCTGGGTTTTAGGTTGTGTGACACTTGTAGGTGACCGATGCCAGTGAGTGAGCTGCACACAGACTGGTTACACTGTTTGGGTGAAACCCATCTCAGTGATCACTGCAAGATTTGCAAGTTGTTTAAGCCTTGGACCAAGAGAGAGAGAGAGAGAGAGAGAGAGAGAGACATTAGGCTCTGGGCCATCCTGATGGAGTCGGTGTTGACCCCAACTCCGGCATGCCACTCCGAATCGGTACAGCGTACCACGGTGTTGGTATGTGGTGACGCACCAGCGCCATCTACCAGTTGGCACTGCTCCCCATCCGCAGGGCACGCCAAGATGGCTAAGAAGAGGCCTTCTCTGCCGTGGCACCGGAGCAAGACTGTGGGAGAGGCTAGACCCATGTTGGGCAGTCCTGTCCCCATCAGCCTGTAGGCCTCCAACTCCGGTCCAGCGGAGTAGCCTGGCCCATTTGGAGCAGGCTTTCCCAGATGTCCTCCATGTGAGAGGCCCCGCAAGCGGCTCGGGACACTATGTCCATGCCGGTTCCAGGAGCACCGCCGATGTTGGCCCTGTGGTCCAGAGGCAAGCCGCTGCTGGGAACTCCACAGTCGCCCCCGACTTGGTAACAATCTTGGTTGAGGGAATGTTCCCGACACCATTCACCACTCAGCGACCATCGGTGCGTAGTCTATGCAGGTTGTCATCGACCCCCACCAGGTTGTCTGGCTGGGTTCCATCTGACAGACTCCAGGCACCGCTCCGCCTCGGAGCAGATACTGACAGGACTGGGGCAGATAATGCCAAAGGTCTTTGTTTTTAGAAGGGCTGTCGTAGCCAGTCATGACAAAACGTTGACGCCGTTGTTGTTCATCGTCTCGCTCCAGGACCCCATCATGGCACCGCTCCTGTAGTCTTGGTTGTCAATTGCCATCACCTCGCCATCGCGGATCCGCCCGCTGGAGCCTATTGCAGAGCAGCTGCTACCAGAGGTACCGTTCCTCCACATCGGGGTCACGGTCTCATGGTCAGCACCACTCCCGGCGCTGCCGCTCCTCCTGGTCCAGGGACAGCAACAGGTCATACGTCAGCCCAGCCTCCCTTCGTAGTCATCCATTGATGGGTCAGGCCAAACAGCCTGCTCCGCCGGTGCCACAGCAGGTGCAATGTCACTGGGCCCTGTGGCTGGCACAGTGGTACCAGTGGGCACCGTGGCCCTTGACGCAACCCCTGGTGGGGGCTTGCTTGGTGGCCTGAGCCTCAGATCGGCCTCCCTCTCCCAGCGTCCGAGGGAAGGAATCGATGGGACATGCATCTTCAGCACTGGGCCCAGAGAGCAACCAGGGGGTGGATCTCCGGTGCCAGTGGACACGCAAAGTACCACCCCTGTCTCCTCGGCCTCCCCGATGAGGCGATTATAGCCCTTCCTCCCTCTGTCCTGCAGGAGGACTCTAAAGTCCACCAGGAGCTATTGAAAAGGGTGGCATCAAACCTCCAGGCAGAGGAGGTGGAGGAGCCCCAAGACTCCCTTTTTAATGTCGTGTCTGCCTCGGTACCAGGCAGAGTGGCCTTGCCACTCCAAGAAGGGGTGGTGAAAATTTCAAATGCCTTGTGGCAAACCCCGGTCTCATTGGCCCCTATCTCTAAAAGAGTGGAACGCAAGTAATTTTTGCCCACCAAAGGACATGAATACCTTTACACCCACCCTGCTCCTAACTCCCTGGTGGTTGAATTGGTCAACCACAGGGCTCGGCAGGGCCAACCAGCCTCTACTCGGAAAAATAAAGATTCAAGGAGGCTGGATTCATTTGGAAGAAAAATGTATTTGTCCTCGAGCTTCCGGTTACGGGTGGCAAACCGTCAGGCTCTCCTGGGTCGTGTGAGTTCAATCTATGGGGCTCTCTGCCCAAGTTCGAGGACTCCCTCCAGGAGCATGACAGGAAGAAGTTCAAAGCTCTAGTGTAGGAGGGTACAGCGGCTGCCAAGGCAACCCTGCAGGCAGCGTGGGATGTGGCAGACACGGCCGTGCAGTCCATGGCCTCTGCGGTGTCCATGAGAGGGGCATCGTGGCTCCTGCTGTCCAGTGAGGTGCAGAGCTTCTTGCAGGACCTCCCGTTTGACAGCAAGGCTCTGTTTGCAGAACAGATGGACATAAAACTGCATGGCCTGAAGGAATCCCCACACTACACTTTAAGCCTCTATGTTCTGGCTCTGGCTAGATCTAAGTTTAAGCTGCAGCAGGCTCCCACTCTAAATACGAGCCCCCTTATAAAAAGTTGCGGGACTATAAGAAACCGCCGCAGAGACAGTCTGTCTGCCCCCCAGCCTGGGTCCTCCAAAGGCAAACAGGCAGGGAAACAGCAGTTTTGACGGGACGCCTGGGGGAGACCTACCAGTTCTCATCACGGATCCACCCTCAATAAAGCTTCCCTTCTCCAGTCGGTTGTGTGCTTTTCTCCCGGACTGGTTGCGGATCAATGGGTCCTCAGCCCCATTTCTTGGGGCTACACCCTCCAGTTTACCTTGACCCCCTCTCACGAGGCTCTGCTCAAGCAGGAGGTGGGGTGACTCCTTGGCCTAGGAGCAGTGGAAGTGGTGCCAGCAGAGTTCAGATGCAAAGAGTACTACTCCCGCTATCCTGGACCTGAGAGGCCTAAACCAGTACATGGTGAAGCTCAAGTTCCGCATGGTCTCCCTGGCCTCCATCATTCCCTCCCTGGATCCCGGGAACTGGTACGCTGCCCTCAATTTGCAGGATGTGTACTTCCACGTCCATATATTCAAGGGACACAGACGTTTCCTCCGTTCCATGGTGGGGCAGGAATACTAGCAATTTACAGTCCTCCTGTTTGGCCTGTCCACTGTCCCCAGGGTATTTACAAAGTGTATGTCTGTGGTGGTGGCCTACCTCAGGCACCGCAGGGTCCAGATCTTCCCCTATCTGGATGACTGGTTGGTCAAGGGCAGCTCCCGGTCTCAGGTGCGGGACCACATGGTGCTCGTTCTGTCCACGTGCACCACTCTGGGCCTGTTGGTAAACAACACCAATTCCACATTAATCCCGGTAGAACACATAGAGTTTATCGGGGCGGTCCTGGACACTATGCGGGCCAGAGTTTCCCTCTCATTGGACAGGTTCAGGACCCTGAAAGGGCTCATCGATACAGTCGCAAGGTTTCCAGAGACAACAGCCAGAGCATGTCTCCAACTCTTGGGTCTCATGTCGGCATGCACATGTGATTCGTCACGCCAGACTCAGGATGAGGTCCCTCCAGCTCTCGTTGGCCTCTGTCAATCCTGTCTCTGTCCTGGGAGAACATAAAGTACTCACTGACAACATGGCGTCGATGTTTTTACATCAATAGACGGGGGCCCAGTCCTCTGCCTGGAAGCCCTCAAGCTGTGGGATTTCTGTATAACCCACAACATTTTCCTACAGGCCTTCCACCTACCAGGTGCCTGGAACTCACGGGCAGATTGCTTGAGCAGGGACTTCGCCTCTCAGCACAAGTGGCCTCTTCACCCAGAGGTGGTGCACAGACTTTTCCAAGAGCGGGGAACTCTCCAGGTAGACCTGTTCACAATTCAGCAGAACTGTCACTGTCCCTGGCTATCTCCGATGTCTTCCTGTCCTGGTCAGGCCAATTTTTCTATGCCTTTCCCGCTGGCAAGATCCTGGAAAAGATAGACAGACAGGGCCCGGGTCCTCCTGATTTCTCCCACGTGGCCCAGGCAGCATTGGTACGGGACCCTCACGAGCCTGACAGTCGCCCCGCCGTGGCAATTACTGTCCCGTCTGGATCTCCTCTCCCAGGACAAGGGCTGCCTCCTTTACCCCAGCCTAGCAGCACTCCACTTCACAGCATGGCTACTCAATGGATAGGCCAGGAGGAAAGGACGTGCTTGGAAGGGGTTCAGCATGTCCTCTTGGAAAGCGGGCGACCCTCCACGCGCTGAGCCTACTTGACAAAGTGGTCTCGGTTTTCCCAGTGGGTGACTGAGTGGGGCGTTTTTCCCCCATGGCTGCCCTGATCCAGCTCATCTTGGACTACCTCCCTCATCTTAGAGCCCAGGACCTGGCGCCCTCATCCGTCAAGGTGCATTTGGCAGCCATATCTGCCTTCCACCTGCCAGTGCAGAGGCACACGGTATTCTCCCATGCTATGACTGGACGATTCCTTAAGAGATTGGATAGTCTCTTCCTGTACGTTAGGACCCCAGTGGGACCTGAACTTGGTGCTGGCCCAGCTCATGGGCCCCCTCTTTGAACCGCTAGCTACGTGCTTCTGGTCGCACCTCTCATGGAAGGTGGCCTTCCTGTGGTGATCATGGGTCTTGGAACTCAGGGCCCTGACCTTTGAGCCCCCGTAAACGCTGTTCCATAAGGATAAGGTCCAGTTCTGCCCACATCTTTTGTTCTTCCCGAAGGAGGTCTCCGCTTACCACATGGGTCAGGACATTTTCCTGCTGGTTCTCTGCCCCAGGAGTCCAGCGAGGAGTGCCATCTCCAAATGCTGGATGTGAGATGGGCTCTGGTGTGTGGTTTTTTGTTTTTTTGTTTTTTTAAACCTGGAGCGGACTAAGCCATTCAGGAAGTCTTCGCAGCTGTTCATTGCCTCAGCCAAACGCATGAGGGGTCCACCGATCTCCACTCAGTGGCTCTCCCAACTGGATCACCTTGTGCATCCATTCCTGTTGTGACTTGGCAGGAATCCCTCCGCTGTCAATTGTGAGGGCACGCTAGACTAGGGTGCATGCCTTGTCAGCTGCCTTTTTAGCCCATGTCCCCTTTCAGGACATTTGCAGGGCTGCTACGTGGTCTTCAGTTCACATGTTCACCTTGCATTATGCGATTGTCTCCCAGACCAGGGAAGACGCTGGTTTGGCAGGGCTGTGCTCAGTCCCGAGAATTTGTGAACTCCTACCCACCTCCGACAGATGTAGCTTGGAATCACCTATTGTGGAATACACATGAGCAATCACTCAAAGAAGAAATGACAGTTACCTTTTCTGCATCTGATGTTCTTCGAGATGTGTTGCTCACGTCTATTCCACATCCTGCCCTCCTTCCCCTCTATTGGAGTTGTCTGGCAAGAAGGAACTGAAGGTGAGGGGAGCACGCAGCGCCCCTTATACCGTGCCATGGAGGCACCACTCCAGGGGTTGCTAGGGGTGCTCCCCTATGGGTACTGCTATGGGGAAATACTTCCAACACCAGTGCATGTGACAAGCACGCACACCTATTGTGGAATAGACACATGAGCAACACATCTCGAAGAATGCCAGTTATGGAAAGGGTAAACAGTCTTTTTTTTGAATGAGACATTTTGCTGGTATGTATGTGTGCATGTAGTAAGTACCATACACCTTCATGGTATAGTGCTCCATTGTAGCAATGTATTAAGCATTTTATAGAACAGGAAAAATGAAGCCATTAATTGCAGTAGTCTGAACACAGAGTGAAAAAGTAGGGAGAACAGACCTTTTTAGGAAGAAAATTTATCAGATTTGTGTGTAGGGGGCGTTTCTCAGAAGGGCAGTAGCAACAAGGGTGTTGTGGGCATATGAGTAGTCAGCCAAGCTCCCTTCCTTGATTACAGCAGTGTTTCTTGGCTGAAGCTTCAGATACCAGCAAGTTTCTTGTAATGCTTAGTTATAACTTACTCAGAATAGCTTTAGACCGAGTTCTTATCTTCCATTTGGGTGTCCATATAGGGTAGGAGATACTGTCATGTCATTTTTGCCTTGATATGCCAGTTGAACCATGAAATGATTACTACTTTTGTGCAATACCTCTAATGAATGGCCTTGTACTCCTAAATCTTTCACCAGGAGACTACTGGAAGCTCAGTGGCTCTCAAGGATTTTTGGGCCTCTGTTTGTTAGTGCCTTGAGCACTACCCACCTGGTCAGTACCTTGGATCTCCCAGAACTTCCCATGCCAGATTCTTTCTGGTGGCAATCAGAAACTATTTACCTGTGCTCTCTTCCAGCTCTTGGCCCGGTCTCTACAGTCTATTGGCTTCATCTGTGAACACCTTTTCTTCCCTTCCTCTCCACCCAAATTAAATAAAATTCCCTATTAAAATAACCCTTTCTGAGAGGGAGAGCTGGGTCTAACTTCCAGCATAACACCATGAAATGTGTCCTGGGGGACCAGTCATTCAGCTTATCTGGAAGGAGCAATAGATACTCCTGTGTTGACACTTTTCGATTTTTGAGGACCAGGGACCCAGGACCCAGCTGCTGTTCTTCCAAACTGCTTCAACTCAAATTGTAGTAGACCTACAACCATCCACCTTGGGATGGGGAGCATCTATACTTTCATTCCTTAACCGCAACACTTAATTATACAGGCTTATACTTCAGTAAACTACCACTGCAGTGAAGTAGAGCCAGAAGTTATCCAAGCAGAATGTTCTGTTCCAGAGCCTGCACAATCATCTGGAAACAGTCAACAAAAGGCAAGTGTTCACTCTGAAGATGCATATTCTTAAATGTCACTGTATAACCTATTTCTAGGAACTTGTGTAGAAGGGGTGGAAGGAAAATGTGCCCTATCTATTACAGTCCTGGAAACCTGGGTTCAGTTTCTGCATAGTCTTAGACTTTGAGAGACTTGTCCAAGGTCACAGTCTACCCAGTGCATCAGTTTCTCCTCAGTAAGAAGGGGATAAATACTTCCTCAAACAGTCAATGTGAGGTTGTTGGGTACTATGATAGACAAATGTATAAATCAGCATTAATTCAGCAGCAACTTTGTTTAGCCATGTGGTTTGACTTACAGTGGGAATCACATGAAACAAGGTACAACTTGTTTTTTTTAATTGTTAAATTGAATTTTATTTTGCTTTTGACATTTGTAGAGACAAAAAACATTGGGGAGTATCACACTTGTCTTTCATGTTGAAGTCTCATAGTTTAGGAAAGGGCATCATGTCCCCTTCTGGTTGTAGATTCTTAACTTTTGGGAATTAAATTTAACTTGGTATTCAGTAGACATCACTTGCTCATATTGCCAATTAACAATAAATTCTGGCTTGAGATATGGAGATGGAAAACTTTTGGTCAATGGCATTTCAGGTGTGGACGAGGTTACTAGAGGAAACAAACTGAAATCTGTCCTTCAGATAATGCTGTAAAACCCCAGCCCAGTAACTTTCTTTCACAAACAGAAAAGCTTCATATAACTCCAAGGGAAAGAACAAAATTGTTGTGTAATATATTGATAGTGTGAATATAAACTAATTTTTTAACAGATACTATAAAAATAAGTGTTTGATAAATATTGACACTTCCCAGTAATCATGAATGTTTACACTTCAGAGTTTTTAGCATCTGATTTATAGACATGATGGTAGCAATGAACTAGATAATAAAATCAGTATTGTTGTAGATGCATGTTACTGAAAACATGTATTTCAGAAGTCTGTGGACCGAAGCATACAGACAGTGGTATCCTGTCTGTTTAATCCCGAGAACCGTCTGAGAAACACTCTTGTATCCCAAGAGGACTATTTTAAGGTACGGAGTAAAAGCAAACTTTAAATATTTGACATGTAGTTTTTCTTCCACCACTAAATACTATGGTGACAAGTAACTCAAATGCTGATAGACGTGTTCCATTTTTGCAACTGTAGGCTGCTCTGGATCATAGCTGTGTCTGGCTCTGACACTTACTGTGATTGTTTGTTTGTTTGTTTGTTTGTTTTCTTGCTTTTCTGTAGAGATCTTCAATATAAATATTGCAGTATTATTTGGAAGGTGTTGAATCTTAATACCTTAATATTAGTGCCCAAGACAACCTTTGTGGAACCACTGATGCCCTTGATTTGTGGATTTTAGATTTAACAGTGCAGTATCACAAACCTGCACAAAAATTGCTGTGCAATTCAAACTGGCAATATTGGCATTAGCCTTTTCTTCCACATTACATCTTTCCATAACATTTTCCTTCAGTGAGAAATAGATGAACCTTGGTCTGTTAGTACTGAACAAGCAGCAGTTTACTCCCTCATCCAGAGGATGACTTGGGTTCTATAAAGTATGTTCTTCAGATCCATCATAACTATATTTTGACATTCAAAATCGGTAAGAGTTGCCACTGCAGCCCTTCCAGCTGTGAAATGGAGAATAGTGGCTTGTTCTTAGACCTCTCGTCTAAGACCTAAAGTTTCCAATCACACTCAGGGTTGGGTTTTGTTTTTGTTTTGCTTTGCTTTGCTTTAGGTCACAAACGTGTGTTTTGGGCTAAATACAACTTGTGATCACACTGTTTTTATATGAACACACCCTGGTATCTTCTGATTACTCTCAATTAGGATTTTTTTTTAAGGCTGTCTTTCTGAATCTTTGAATAGTTTTTCAGGTTTCTACTCTGTTTTTGCAGAATAGACACTCCTGCTCTATTATCTGAAGTAAAAAGCTTTACATAAAATCTGCATTTTTAGAATGTGGGATTTTGAAGGAGCAAAATTTTAAAATATTTTTGTTTTATGTAACTTTATTCTATTGCAATATCTAGCAATATTGTTACCTTTCAGTGAATTAAAACTATTTTTTCTTTCCCTCCCTCCACAGGAGAAAAGGGTGCATCACTTTAGAAGAAGTAGGGCAGTGCTTAAAAGTGTTTAACCAATGACACTTGAAGACTTAAAGTGCCTGTATTCCATGGATTTGGGGTGTTACTGTTCAGTATAGCAATATGTGCTATACAATTATGTAATCTTATGAAAAAGTTACTTCAAGTTGAAGTTGTTCATATTTGCATGTTATCTGTTCCTAGATTGTTTTGTTTCTAGCATTTTAAGGATATGATAGACTAGAAAGTTTCAGTATTACATTACTTGGGTTTTGTGCATGTCCTTTCACTTGATGCTAGAATATGTTAAAGTTTTTTAAGGAATTTATATGGAGAGATTACTCTTGGTTTAATTTGTAAATGTGTGAATTTTCTTCTGGGGTTTAAGGTACAGTTTGCATGTTGCACTTGTTTTCTCTTAAAACACAGCTAAAATGTCCGATAAGTTTAGCTCATTCAAAAGTTGAACTAGAAATTTGCCCAAGAGGTAGTTTTTAAATTGTGTTCTTAATCAGTGGAACAGAAGACCTCAAGTTGTAACTCAGTTGAAACCCTTCAAGTCTGTACCCGATGTTATGTTGCTGGTTCTCTACAAATAATCCAATCAATGGGGATTACATTTATTAGTTACAGTTTATGCACCTGGAGTCTGAGCATCACTATCAGTTTGATTGGAAAAAGTAATTAAGCGAATTCTAAAATTCTAATTTAAGAAAAACCCAAGAACATAACAAGCTACATTAACTACTCAGTGGGTTACACTTTTTTACTGAGCAAATTTTAACAATGCCTGTATCTTAAAATTGTGGGAAAATACTGACATTAAAATAACCTTATGTTATGTCACACATTGTTAATCAAAGAATTTTGTAAGGAAATGTTTTATAATAATTATGTAGATTTTAGAAAAACAAATTTGTTGGTTTCTAAGGTACCACAAGTTCTCCTTTTCTTTTGCGAATATGGACTAACCCGGCTGCTACTCTGAAACCTGTAGATTTTAGAGTTTCGTATTTGAAAAACTTAATAAATTTTTGTTTGTTTGAGTTGTCTTCCTACTGGAGATGCTAATTACAGTATTGCAGCTGTTGACGCAAGTATTAAATTTTGTCATTCTAGATTTCGTTGTATTCTCCCAGCAGCCATTTGTTGCCGTACTTGTGCTACATTCTACATTACACTGTTACATAGATTTTATCCAGTTACTACAAATCTAACTAAAACCAGCAACCAAAGATCAAGGTAAAGAGTTTGTCTAATGAATTAGTTTGAGACTGTAGTACAGTCTTTGCTTTTAGACCAAAGTTAAGCCTCTTCAGAGATGGTGCATTGATCCCTTAAATGGACTAACTAAGGTGACCTGGCAAATTCCAAAGTAATATTGGCTCCGAAAAAGAAATCATATCCAATGTTGCCCAGGGTTGTCTGAACACAAAACTATGGTAACATCTATTTTTTTCCCCCTCTCTAGGTGGTTTCAGGAATAAATCAATGGGGACACAACTCCTCCATTTGATAAATGATTGATACAAACGTCAGTGCTTTCACCCTCTTCCCCCCCCCCCAAAAATCCATTTTGAGTCTACAGCACACATCTAAAATAGCAATAGTCTAGAGCAACCCAGATATAGTTACCCAAAGTCTGAGATAGTGTCGAGCAGTTAGCAGCAGGTTTTTGGTGGCCAGCCTTCCTCTTATCCATTGGGAAGTGGGATGTCACCCTCTGAGCTCATAGAAAACTTCTCCAACTTACACACTCTGACTTGTTTTAATAGGTTGCTCAAAACAAAGCACATATCTCTTAACCCCTTGCAAACTAACAATTTTCCTATTATCAGCAAAACAACTCCGGTCATAACATCAGCAAAAACTCAATCAGGAACATCTAGATCCATGGTTAACTATCCACACTTCCACCTGTTCTCATGTTTCTTCCAATGCTATTTCTGTATCGGCAACCCTGAAGCTGCAGCTATTTCATATGCTTACGCAGAGCTGTTATTCACAACTATGTGGTGATCTCACTTCTAGTTAATGATGGCTAAGTACACCAAAATGGCTGTGGTTTTGTCAAGTCACTTTCTCTCATAACACCAGCTATTAGTTGCCACAGCTGAGTATGAAGTGGGGAGGGAACAGATGTTCTGGGGCCTTAGGCTCTCCAAGATGTCACTGTACAAAAGTGTATAGGCACTGCTTTGAAGTGTGACTCAAGTATATGTTAGTAAACTTCCAGAAGAAAGCCTCTCTGGATATCAAATATATGCTGTTCAGGAAGAGGTTTTGAATTATCTGCAGGTACCAAGTTGTGCCAGTATTTAAAAAGGGTAAATAGGATGCCCAGATAACTATAAACCAGTTAGCTTGACATCATTCCTGAGCAAGATAATGGGAATATTGACGGGACACATCCACTAAAGAATTAAAAGGATGGTAACATAATGGCAATCAACATAGTTGTGTGGAAAATAGGTTTTGTCAAACTCCATATTGTTTTTAATTGAGATTATATACTTAAGTTCTTTATGATTTAGTGTTAGTATTACACAACATTCTAATTTTTTTGGTATAGAGCCAACTTTCAATGTAGCCCATATTACATGGATTAAAAACTGATGGATCTCAAAGTAATTGTAATGGGTTATCAGACTATATGGGTGTGTTTCTAGTGTGGTCTCTTAGAGATCTGTTCTTGACCCAGTGCTATTTAATATCTCATCCAAGATCTGGAAGAAAACAATCATTGCTGTTAGAATTGAAGATGAACATTTTCAGTGATAAACAGAGGACAGGTCAGCTATCGAGGCCACTCTGGATCATTTGGTCAGGAGGGCTTAATTGAATGTGTGCAGTACTACACCTGGATGCAAAGTCACAAACAATATGGGAAATGGTATCCTTGAGTATAGTAGCAGTGAAAATGATTTGGGGACAATGGTAGATAAACAGCTGAACACAAGCTCCTATTGTGTACTTTGGCCAAGAGGGCTTACACCTCTATGGATCATGTAAGCTGGGAAGAACAAGAAGGAGAATGGAGGTGGTATTACACTGCATTTGGCATTAGTGAGACTTTATAATTGAAATACTATGTCCAGTCTTGATGTTAGCATGTCCAAAATGATGTTGAAAATTGGAAAGGTTTTGTGATGCAAGAATGACTTGAGGTCTGGAAAACAAAGCCAATAAGTCAGAGACTTAAGAAGTTCAGTCTGTTTTATTCAAAAGAAGGTTGAGGTTGACCTATCTACAAGTACCTGCATGAGGAAGAGATTTCTGGGAGTAGATAGTTCTTTAATCCAATGGAAAAAGGTGAAATTAGATCCAATGGCTGGAAGCTGAAGCTAGACAAACTTTGGTTAGTAGTGTGTGCATTTTTAACAGGATAACGAATTGTTGGAACAACTTACCTAGGTATATGGTGGATTCTCCATCATTTGAGCTCTTTAAGATGGGATATCTTTTTAAAAGGTCCCAGACCACAACCAAAATTTAAAATTACATGTTTTGTTGCATGGTGACCTATAAATGACACTATGGCTGATTAACTAAAAAAACCTGTTTAGGGTGTCTCCTCATTATGGAAAAAAAAACTTGGAACAGATTAGTAGGTTGGCTTTATTGGGAGAATTGCTGAGGGGCTACTCTCTCTCCTGCTTCAGAACTTGTGTGGAGATATTTTATAGGCTTATTAATAGCATGAGCTAGAGCTGACACTTACCATTCCATGCCTTCTAGTGTGTTGCAAAAGATTTGCCTTTCTTACTCTTGAAAAGATAAAATCTGATCACTAATTTGTAATTTACTCTAGTTTCTCATCAGTAGTAAGTTACAAACCATATGCTTCTGAGCAATTTTACAGTAATTGAACATGATTCCCCTGTACTTAACTGGGAGTTCTCTACTTCCTGAATTTTGGGATTCTTTGTTCCCTGCCACTGTCCTAAGCTACTAACCACTGTGCCCTTACCTTTGTGACTCAAAATCATAGATTTTTTTTGTTAAACTTTTCCTTTTTTCCCCCCCAAAGGTAATTGTTTTTTCATAAATGCAAATTTCATTTAGCTTAACACTTCTGGTTTCAACTATAAGAAACTACTTACAAAATGAGACTAAAAACAAAGTAGCAAAACCTCCAAAAGTATAAAAGGAAGATATCTACATAGAGTACATATTTTTTGTTTATTTGATAGTCTTACCAATAATACCATCTGGTGAGTGTTGATTGTTCTGGATCTGAATTGTCCTTGCAATCATGCTGTGAAGATTTTTTTGAGGTGAAATGCATAGTCCAGTCTTATGAGTGCCATTTATTTTCTCTTCCACTCAATAGCATTGTGCAGCTGCCCTGAGATATTTCTCATCCATAGAAAATTCTTGGAGGGTTGTTTGGTGTTTTTTTTTTTATTATTTCCATCTGGGAATTGTACATTTTGTAGCATACACCAATAAAAGTAACAAGTAATAACATATACTTTTTAATATTCTTTGGAAGTACACAATAACCATAACATGGGAATAGAAGGTAAATCTCTATTGTACATTGCATTCAGGAAGTTTAAAACCTCTGTTTAGTATGGCTGTAGCTGAGGGCATTACTGGAATATACACACAGTAGAGCGTCTTGCAGACTTGCACCAAATATATAATCTGAGTAAATTGTTAGTGTGTAACACTCAGTCTTGTGTGTTTAATCTCATTGATGTTTACAGGGTCAAACATTTTTAGCAATGAAGGAAATAGTATAATTTCCCAATACAATCTTGAATGGAAAACTTAGCTCTTTTTTTTTTTTTTTGGTAGTATCCAAAATGTGCTAGGGACTTCAGAAATGCATGAGAAGATAGACTCTTCCCCCAAAGAGTACTTAGACAAGAGAGGTAAATATACCAACATAACAGTACAGCTGATATTAAGTACACCACGTCAAATTTTTATTGTTACTTTTTCTCTGGTTCTATGGCTGGGTGCCCAACCAACCTGCTACACTGCTGTGACCCCCATGCCTTCCTTTCACAGGCCCCACCATGTGAGATTCACTCTGTGTCAGACAGAAGGGCACTATCTGTCTACATTAGAATCCTACTCTGTCTCTGATATATACATGAAGTCGACACTAAAAGGAAAAATATTTCCATTTCAGATATTTGTATGTTTAAAAGCAAAGACATTGCTAAATTCCTTGTGCCATTTTACGTGAGAGGGATCTAATGCTTGAAGCTGTAACTTGTAAAGATAAGTTTCTTTAATTGTGTTTCACATCACAGGGCTTGCTTTCTTATGTATGACTTAAAGCAACAGATGGTCTGTCTTCCAGATCTGCTAATTAAAAGGTATACAAGCTGCAGCTAGTCACAGGTATATCTTAGTGGACCTAATATTTCAAGGCAAGCACAGCATATTGCATGTCACTAAATGTTCCTCCTCCATGTCTTCAATTGGAGATGAATGCTCCTCGGTCTTAACCTTGATGGCCTGATGTATCAACTGTTGTTCCTTTGGAGGGAGGTCTCTGAGCAGATATTTGGGTTTCAGAGGCACTTGGAAAGGCAAGCTTAATTCATCTTGCTGAGTTGGGGGTCATTTTTATTTAAAGATTATTCTGAACTCAGTGGGAATATTTGAAAATAAAATCTGAAGCCAGTGAGACTACTGAAACTTGGAGAAGGCTCACAAGGCACATGTAGGCTGCAATTTAAGACCAGACTCAGAGTTGATCCCAACTCCATTTTGTCTACATACAAGTCTCTCTGATTCTGTCTTGGACCTAAGTTGCTAGGACCCTCTGGGGCTGAAGTGTTCAAGCCTTAGTCAAACTGGGACCCAGGGTATAAATTCAGTTGCTTTGCAGTGCAGACACACTTCTCCCCCCAGCTCAGGTTCTGGGACACTGCCAAAAGTATCCCACAATCCCATGAACCAACTTCCTTTGTCCTCTTGATTCCAAGAATCTCTAATTGACCCCAAGGAAATGGAAGCATGTCCCTTTGGTGTAGATCAGCAGCTCTGAGAGTCAGTGTTTAATCCTTCCGTTGTCTTCTGAACACTGAGCTGCAAACACTCATCCAAGAGCCTTCTCTTCAGTCTCCATTGCAAACATAAAAAGTCTTTTGCAAAGGGTGCTGTTCTATGGTCAGGAACATAGCCAGACTTTGGTATATTTCTGGTGCGGGGCCAGCAAAACAGTGGACTTAAGTAAAAAGTACCAGGAATGACTATACATGCTAGCAAATAGTGAAGAGGCTGGCCGTGTTGCAAATTTACCAGACTAGTGACCACTGCAGGCAGTGGATTAAGTGGCTCACGACTGAGTACTGGAAAACCAGGGATGAAAACTGCAAAGTGGCTATATCATGACCATTCTATGATCTCTTGTTGGGTACTGGGCCAAGCATGGAGCCAATGGTGCATAATGACTTGGTCAGCCTGTATGGTGCTCAGCTGGGCCCAGAATCCAACATGGGGCCTGATGGGAGCCAGCAGTATGTGCCAAGTGAGGATAATGCAGTCACTCTTGCTGAAACCTGTCCCAGAGGAGGCTTTGCAGTAGAAGGAGCAGCAGCAGCACATCTTGGGGATGTACTCATAGGAGCTGTTTGAGGCAGCCACCCCAAAGAACAGCCCAAGTTAGAACCTGCAGTAGACACAGAAGGGCCAGAAGTGACCCGAGCCCAATAAGTTTCTAGCTCCATTTTAATGTTAATATAGTAATGGGAGAGTGTAGGGAGCCAGGGTGGCTTCCCTCCGAACCAGAGGGTAAAGAGCCACCCTCTCAGCCTGAGTGGGCGGGGCCAGACCAAGCTTACTCCAATCCCCAGAAGGGGAGGAGTGGAACAGTACAAGGGGCGGGGCCTTTGCCCAGTGAGGGCAGCACCAGGGAGGGAGACGGACACAGGCTGTTCCCTCCAGACCCTGCTGCCGACCCAGGGGAGGCCCTGGGCCAGGAGAAACCTGACCTGGAGGAAGGACTGAGGCGACCAGGACTGCCCGCTGCCGAAGACCTGGAGGGGCCAGGCTGTAACTCGGGCCAGCGTGAGCCCGACACAGAGGGGGAGTTGGAGCTGCCAGCAGCTGAATATCTGGATGAGCTGGAGGGACCGGAGAGGCCCGCTTGGGAGACTGGGTAGGAAGTAGCCCAGGGGCAGAACTGCACAGTGTGGTGGGTGTATTTGGTCAGCGGGGCGCGGATGGTTCCCCCTAGAGGCTTGGTGGACTGATTAAAACCTGTCACAGAGAGATTTCTGTACTATGAACCAATGCAAAAGTCATTAGAAGCCCTGGCTAACAGCATGTACTATATCCGCTAATGCCACCAGCGGCTTGCTCCCCCTCCCCAACGTTGTGGATTTCAAAATGGCAACCAGGAAATGCAAACAGTAAAAATGCCTTGAAAGCAATTTTTTTTGTTCTAGTAGATGCAGCTGTGTATACCTCTTAAGTGTGGGCACACCCAGTGCACTGGAGCCAGTGAACTTTGCCTAGCAGTATTTGTAGAGGGACAATGCTTGTGCCTCCTGGCCATAGCTCCTCTCCTGGCTATATGAGGCAGCACTGCCCCCCAAACTCCCCTCAGTTCCTTCTTACCTCCAGTGGCTGAAATCAGAGCTCTGTTTGGTTTCTAATCTCACAACCTCTCTATTTCTTAGTGACTTCTCTATTTGCATATAGTTGGCTTTAGTATAAGTATTTCCTGATGCCCTCATAGGGGTTTAAACATTGTCATTGTTGGGTGAATCTCCCCCCACATGATCCCCACACATGGTGCTTGCTGTGTATAGGCAAAGCCCATGACAAGGAGTAGTGTTTGATTTGTAAATCGTTCATGAAACAGACTCAGGTGACAAGGGATCTTTGTCTAAACCAGCACTTGCTCGAACAGGCCATGCGCCCCGCTTTGGATCAGAGGTCACTCTGGGTTCTGGGAGTGCTGCTGCTATAAATCCTGGAACTCCATGCTCTGAAGAGACGAAGTCACTCCCTGTTGAGTGTTATCGACAAAAAGGTAATGCAAGACAGATTATGGCCACTCCAGGTTGTGTGCAGGCTCATCTGTCTTCTCCAGAAGGACTGCAGACTGGCATGGTATGAATGTTGGGATGTGAGATGAAGCAGATTCCATCAGCTGCTCTCAGGTACCATGCAGGGAGGTCAGAGACCCCATACTATCAATTCCAATTCTGGCCCTGGGGAGACGGAGGACAACAAGGGTAATGTAGGTACCAGCTGTTTCTGTGCCAGCGGCAGATCAGGATGCAATGGACATCTTCTGCTTTTCTGTCCCAACCTCTCTTGGTTCAGGACTTTGTCAGGGCTGCATCATTTACAGCCCTGTGGGTGGGGGGAGGGGCACTGAACCTGTGGGTCAGTTGGCCCCAAACACCACTGTTTCCCTTCTACAGTCAGTGGAAGTGGGGCTGGCGCTAGACTCAGCGCAAATCACCTCTTCGGCACCCCTGATGTTGGTGCCGCCAATGTTACTGTGACGGCGCTCACCACCATTGCTTCAGCACTGTTAGTGACCTCTGTATCACGGCTGGGGTTAACTGGAAACAATGGAAGTGTACTGGCTGCCGCTGTTGGTGATAGTTCCTTCTTCATTTTGGGCTACCAATTTATCAGACCAGTAGGTCACACCCCCAGGGGTTGGCTCCACCATTATCCTCCGAAGCCTGGGACTCGGCATCCCAGTTGGGATCTTTCTCCTCCATCACCTGATGCACATCTAGGGCTGTTCCTGGAGCACTGCGGGTACCTGGGTTGGTGCTTGTCTCAGTCAGGATGGGGGCCCCATCCTTGTACCTGCTGGGCACTAATGCCCTATCCATACTAGTGGCCTCCATGGAATCTATGGGATGCTCCTTGGTCACAGAGATCCTACTCATCTCACTGTAAGCAGTGATCCCTGAGCAGGCATGTAGTGGTGACCATTGATCCACCATAGGCCCAGGTACCAGTGAACCTTCCCCTTGTGGAGCCTTCAGCATCATGGAGCAGGATCCGGCTCTGGCACAGTTAACTGCTTTGTCCCTGGCCAATTCTGCAGTACCTAATTCGTTCTCCTTTTGGTAGTAGAGGATTTCAAAATGTACCAGGACCTCTTGTGGTGCATGACCACTTCCTTGGGTATTCAAGTAGAGTTTCTGCAGGAGAAAACCCATAAGTTGTTGGATATCCTGCAGCCATCTGCCTCTGGGAGAGTTGTTCTCCTTATTAACAGTGGGCTCCTAGAGCCTATTAAGATTTTTCTGGAGTGTGCCAGCTTTGGTACTGTCTACCGTGAAGTGAAGGGAGAGATGCTACTTTGTGCCAGGGTAAGGATTTAAGATTTTTACTTGCATCTGTCCCCAAATTCCTTGGTCATAACCACAGTGAAATGGAGCCCATCGGAACAGATTTAAGTCCATTACATCTCTGGAGCAAGGAGGTTTTTGGTTCTCGGCCCTTGACCTAAAAAATGCCTACTTCCACATTTCAACCTGATCATCTCACAGGAGATTCCTCTGATTTACCTTTAATCAGGACAGAGTGCTCCCATTCGGCCTCTCATTTGCACCCAGGGTATTCTCCAAGAGTCTCTCAGTCATAGCAGCACATCTATGAACATTAGGTATTGTCATTTACCCATACCTGGACGACTACTTTCTCCAGACTCGTTCCTTTAAAGCCACCCTGGAAGCCACCCAGAGATATGCACATATTTGCTCAACTGGGTCTACAGCTCAATACCCAGAAATAGACCTTGACCGCAGTACAGTGTCTGGAGTTTATGGGGGCTGAACTCTACAAAATGCAAGCAAGAGCATTCCTCCAGCTCCATGGATTCCACACCCTGATGAGTCTCAGACAATCCAGGCTAGCCCACAAACAACTGCCAGGAATTCAGCTTCTTGGACACATGACAGCATGCACACTTGTGACCCCACACATCATATATGAGATGTTTTGGATATGGCTCATATCTGTCTACTGTCCCACAAGGACAGGCTAAACAAGCCACTGTTAATGCCCTCCAGGGACACTCACTCACTTGACTGGTGGATGGTTTCAGAGTAGCAGCCGTGTTAGTCTGTATTTGCAAAAAGAAAAGGAGTACTTGTGGCACCTTAGAGACTAACAAATTTATTAGAGCATAAGCTTTCGTGAGCTACAGCTCACTTCATCAGATGCATTTGGTGGAAAAAGCAGAGGAGAGATTTATACACACACACACACACACACACACACACACACACACACACACAGAGAGAACATGAGAACATGAAACAATGGGTTTATCATACACACTGTAAGGAGAGTGATCACTTAAGATAAGCCATCACCAGCGGGGGGGGGGGGGAGGAGGGAAAACCTTTCATGGTGACAAGCAAGGTAGGCTAATTCCAGCAGTTAACAAGAATATCAGAGGAACAGTGGGGGGTGGGGTGGGAGGGAGAAATACCATGGGGAAATAGTTTTACTTTGTGTAATGACTCATCCATTCCCAGTCTCTATTCAAGCCTAAGTTAATTGTATCCAGTTTGCAAATTAATTCCAATTCAGCAGTCTCTCGTTGGAGTCTGTTTTTGAAGCTTTTTTGTTGAAGTATAGCCACTCTTAGGTCTGTGATCGAGTGACCAGAGAGATTGAAGTGTTCTCCAACTGGTTTTTGAATGTTATAATTCTTGACGTCTGATTTGTGTCCATTCATTCTTTTACGTAGAGACTGTCCAGTTTGGCCAATGTACATGGCAGAGGGGCATTGCTGGCACATGATGGCATATATCACATTGGTAGATGCGCAGGTGAACGAGCCTCTGATAGTGTGGCTGATGTGATTAGGCCCTATGATGGTATCCCCTGAATAGATATGTGGACAGAGTTGGCTACGGGCTTTGTTGCAAGGATAGGTTCCTGGGTTAGTGGTTCTGTTGTGTGGTGTGTGGTTGCTGGTGAGTATTTGCTTCAGATTGGGGGGCTGTCTGTAAGCAAGGACTGGTCTGTCTCCCAAGATCTGTGAGAGTGATGGCTCATCCTTCAGGATAGGTTGTAGATCCTTGATGATGCGTTGGAGAGGTTTTAGTTGGGGGCTGAAGGTGATGGCTAGTGGCGTTCTGTTGTTTTCTTTGTTGGGCCTGTCCTGTAGTAGGTGACTTCTGGGTACTCTTCTGGCTCTGTCAATCTGTTTCTTCACTTCAGCAGGTGGGTATTGTTGTTGTAGGAATGTATGATAGAGATCTTGTAGGTGTTTGTCTCTGTCTGAGGGGTTGGAGCAAATGCGGTTATATCGTAGCGCTTGGCTGTAGACAATGGATCGAGTGGTATGATCTGGATGAAAGCTAGAGGCATGTAGGTAGGAATAGCGGTCAGTAGGTTTCCGATATAGGGTGGTGTTTATGTGACCATCACTTATTAGCACCGTAATGTCCAGGAAGTGGATCTCTTGTGTGGACTGGTCCAGGCTGAGGTTGATGGTGGGATGGAAATTGTTGAAATCATGGTGGAATTCCTCAAGAGCTGCTTTTCCATGGGTCCAGATGATGAAGATGTCATCCATGTAGCGATATAAACGCATTTGCTCCAACCCCTCAGACAGAGACAAACACCTACAAGATCTCTATCATGCATTCCTACAACTACAATACCCACCTGCTGAAGTGAAGAAACAGATTGACAGAGCCAGAAGAGTACCCAGAAGTCACCTACTACAGGACAGGCCCAACAAAGAAAACAGAACGCCACTAACCATCACCTTCAGCCCCCAACTAAAACCTCTCCAACGCATCATCAAGGATCTACAACCTATCCTGAAGGACGACCCATCACTCTCACAGATCTTGGGAGACAGACCAGTCCTTGCTTACAGACAGCCCCCCAATCTGAAGCAAATACTCACCAGCAACCACACACCACACAACAGAACCATTAACCCAGGAACCTATCCTTGCAACAAAGCCCGTAGCCAAATCTGTCCACATATCTATTCAGGGGATACCATCATAGGGCCTAATCACATCAGCCACACTATCAGAGGCTCGTTCACCTGCGCATCTACCAATGTGATATATGCCATCATGTGCCAGCAATGCCCCTCTGCCATGTACATTGGCCAAACTGGACAGTCTCTACGTAAAAGAATGAATGGACACAAATCAGACGTCAAGAATTATAACATTCAAAAACCAGTTGGAGAACACTTCAATCTCTCTGGTCACTCGATCACAGACCTAAGAGTGGCTATCCTTCAACAAAAAAGCTTCAAAAACAGACTCCAACGAGAGACTGCTGAATTGGAATTAATTATTCAAGCCTAAGTTAATGGTATCCAGTTTGCAAGAGACTGGGAATGGATGAGTCATTACACAAAGTAAAACTATTTCCCCATGGTATTTCTCCCTCCCACCCCACCCCCCACTGTTCCTCTGATATTCTTGTTAACTGCTGGAATTAGCCTACCTTGCTTGTCACCATGAAAGGTTTTCCTCCTTTCCCCCCCCTGCTGCTGGTGATGGCTTATCTTAAGTGATCACTTTCCTTACAGTGTGTATGATAAACCCATTGTTTCATGTTCTCTGTGTGTGTATATAAATCTCTCCTCTGCTTTTTCCACCAAATGCATCCGATGAAGTGAGCTGTAGCTCATGAAAGCTTATGCTCTAATAAATTTGTTAGTCTCTAAGGTGCCACAAGTACTCCTTTTCCTTTTGACTGGTGGAAAGAGTCATCCAATGTCCAGGCAGGCATCCCATTCACACATCCCAGCAACACTGATTCTAATAACAGATGCCTCTCTGGAGAGCCCACCTAAATTACTGTAAAGTCCAGGGCAGGTGAGTAGCTTACTCTTCTTTTGAGTACTATCCGTATGGGTGCTCCATTGTAGGTTACTTCACAGTAGTATCCCCATGGAAGGCTGCGACTTTGGAGTGGTCTGTTATTGATGATAGTACTGTGGATCTGAAGATGGTATCAGAGGTTGAGTCTTGAGTAATCAGGTAGTGTTCCACAAAGGTATGCGTAGAGGCCCAGGTTGCTGCCTTTCAGATTTCTGAAATGGGAACATCTTTAACAAGCATGACTGAAGTGGAAATGGATCTTGTGGAATTCATGAGGATTCTTGATGGGGGCAACAGGTTATGTGTATGGTAACAGTGGTTAATGCAACTGGAGGCCCATTTTAGAGTGTCTTTGAGCTGATAATATAGAGGCTCTGGATCTTTCCATGAATGAAAGGAAGAGATTGAGACTTGCTAAAGTCCTTAATCCTGCCCAAACAAAAGCTGCTAGGGGTCTCCTAACATGAAGCATTGCTTCTCCCTTGTCACAACGTGGTTTAGGAAAAAAGGTAGGGAGGTGAATGAGTTGATTCATATGGAAGGACAAGGTTACATACTTTGGAGAGGAACTTCAGGTGTGCCCTCAGGGTGACTTTGCCTTTAAAAAAGACTGAATGGTGGGCATACCATCAACGCAGCTATTTCCCCTATTTGCTCTGCTAAGGTAATGGCCACTAAAAATGCTGTCTTCATGGACAGGTACAGGAAGGAGCAAGTCACCATAGGTTACAAGGGTGGTCAAGGGAGTAACAGAACCTGTCCCATTCACTATAGATGGTGAGGCTTCTACCCACATTACTTCCTCATCCAGAAGAAGGGCATAAGGCACCGCTCCATTCTAGATCTCTGGGGGTGCTCAATGCATTTTTCAGAAAATCCAAATTCTGTATAGTCATACTGGCATCGATTATCTCCTCCATAGCCTGCTTCACAACTCTGTACATGAAAGACGCTTACTTACACATGAACATTCACCTGGCCCACTGTAAGTTTCTCTGTTTTTGGGTAGGGTACCAACATTACCAATTTCAGGTCCTCCTTAGCAACAGTTCCAAGAGTGCTCACTAAAGCCTTTGCTTTGGTAGCAGCCCAGATGTGCTGCCTAGGCTACTCTGTATTCCCCTACTTCCACAACTGGCTCCTGGTGGCATTATTGCAAAAGGAAGCAATCTGCGCAATCCTCTGTGTTCATAGTCTCCTGGAATCTCTAGGTATGTGCATCAATGAGAAAAAATCAATGACACTTTTATACAGATGATACACTTCACTGGGGTGTGACTCAACTCCTGCATGGTGAGGGCTTTTCTCTTGGCAGACTGCTTGGCAGCACTGACAACCCTCATCACAGACATGCATTGAAGACCACACACCACAGTCTGCCATTGTCTCTCCCTCCTTGGTCATATGGCAATCTGCACCTATGTGACAGTGCACACACCTCTCCATATACATTGTCTTCAAGCTTGGCCCCTCTCCATGTACACACCCAACGGAGACCATACAGCGTCCAGGGTCTCTGTTTCTGGGGCCGTTCTGTCCTTCCTCACGTGGCGGTCCAATCCCTTCAAAATTGGTATCTTGTCCAAGGCACCCCTTTCCCCTCACACACACATACCACAGGCCACCATCATGATGGATGCTTCCCTCATCGGTCAGGGAGCCCACTTAGGCCGCCATACAGCTCAGGGGATGTAGATGCCACGGGAAGCCAGGATGCACATAAATGTGCTAGGACTGCAGGCAGTCAGTTTAGCATGCCAGGCCTTGCTCCTGCTCATTTAGTCCCTTCATGTTCAACTGCTCTCCATCATCATCATGGAAGTGGTGTACATCAACAAGAAGTTGCAAGGTCTCCCTTCCTCTGCTCTGAGTCACTCTGGCTGTGGAACTGATGCATCAAAGAACCATGTGATGCTTGAAGCTGCATACCTAGTGGGGCTCCCAGAATTCCTTGGTTAACTCACTCTGCAGGACTGTCCACCTCAAGCATGAGTGGAGCTATGTGATACTACACTCTTGTTTGTCTTTGTGAAGAGGGGCACCCCCCTGATTGGACCTATTTGAGATAGAATCTTTCATGAGAACCAAAAGCTGTCCCTCTATTGCTTCAGAGGGTGCTTTCCTCCTCCCCTGGACAGGCAACCCCTACTATGCCTTTTCCCCCATTCCCCTTTTGCTGCAGGTGCTGTGCAAGATTCACCGGGACAGCCACCATCATACTCATAGCCCTGTTCTGGCTCATGGACCTTCTCAGACTCTCCTCCCACACATCACTCCACTTCTGCACACTCCCAGATGTGCTCATGCAAGACTAGGAGAGGTTCTGTTTTCTCAATCCAGACTGTCTTCACCTCACAGCCTAGTATTTGGGCCCACGTAGAGGGTAAACTGTGTATGCTCTAACCCAGTTTGACACATCCTTACCCAAAGCAGGAGAGAATCCACCAGAGCCTGCTATCAAAGTAAATGGAGATTCTTCACAGCATGGACCTACCAATACCCACCGAGCATGGTGTCTGTTCCACTCATCCGTGACTACCTCTTTGCCCTCAAGACTTCTGGCCTGGGCATCAATTCTATTCAAGTGCACCTGGCAATACTCAGTGCCATTCTGCCTCCTGTGGATGGCACGTCAGTGTTTACACACCCCACTACTGTCCACTTCATAAAGGTTTATTTAACACATTTCCACCAGTAGCAAGGCCCACACTGCTGTGGGGTCTTAATCTTGTTCTCTCACACCTCCATAAAACCACCCTTTGAGCTGCTAGTAACAGGCTCCCTCTCCCACCTCTCGATGAAAGTGATTTTCTTGGTAGCCATTCCTTGGCCTGATGATCAGTGAACTCACGGCCATGGTGGCAGATTCCTACCACCACACAGATGATATTTCACAAAGAGGTGTCCTTATGGCTGCATCCTACCTTCCTCCCAATAGTGGTATCTGAGTTCCACCTAAATCAGTGCATACAGCTGCCTATTTTCCCGTCTCAAACCACACACCTTCCTACTGACAGAGCCTTGCACTCCCTTTACATCCATTGTATACTGACATTCTATCTCCACAGGACTTAACCCTTTCACTCATCGCCAAAACTATTTGTTGCCATTGCTGAACAGTCCAAGTCCTCTCATCCTAATTAATCTCCAAATGGGTCTCTGGGTTCATCTGCAAATGCTACAACCAATTCAATGTACCATCTGATAGAATCATGGCACACTCTGCGTGAGCACAGGCCACCATATCAGCCTCATTGGCGGACATAGCCTGGCAATACAATGTCATGCATTAATGTGGTACTCCGTCACATGTTCATGACACACTATGCCATCACAGAAGCAGCAGCTACAGATGTCACCATGGGCCAGTCCATAATGCAGACTGCACTTCCATTGGCATCTTCACACGAGGTTACTTACCTGTAACTGGAGACTCTTTGAGATGTGTGGTCCCTATCTGTATTCCACTACCTGCCCTCCAACTTCTTTGCTTTGGACTGGATTCCATTATAGTAAGAGGGAGATTGGAGAGACGTTATCCACACTACTACTTATACACTCAGCTGGGAGCCTGAGGAGATGCACTACACACGTGTGGGTCAACGGACACTGCTAAGAAACACTTCCAGACTCAGGCACATGGCGCACATGCGCACCTCTGTGTGGAATACAGATAGGACCACGCATCTTGAAGAACCTCCGTTACAAGTAAGTAAGCTCTTTTTTCAGTCTTTGCTGCCTCAACAAAATTACATGCATGAGGTTCTGAATCGTCACTTTAATCGACTACCTTCCCCGCATTGCCTCAGAATGACTGGTTTGCTGCTCTGGATCTTCAGGACACCTACTTTCATGTGGTGATTCCCTCCGTTTGTTGTAGCAGAGCACCACTTTTAGTATATGATGCTTCCCTTTGGCCTCTTTTCTGCCCCTCAGGTTTTTACCAGACTTATGATTGTGGTCATGATGTACCTCAGAAAGGAATCCACATCTTCTCATACCTGGATGATTGGTTACTATGGGGAAGTCTTTTCCCACATTCACATTGTACTGTGTTTGCTCGGCCATCTAGGTCTCATCCTAAACACTGGAAAGTCAAATTTGGTTCCCACTCAGAAAACTGAGTTCTTTGGGACTGTAGTAGATTGTTTGAGAACACTTTTTGTTGACCAACCGTTTTCAGGCAATTCGATACCATTGGTTCAGTTTGCAGCTTGGATATATCTGAGACTCTTGGGCTACATGTCTGCTTGCATGCCGGTGCTCCAGTTTGCAAGATATCCAAACTGATCTGTAGATATCTCCAATGGGACTTCAGTTTGCCATACAGTAGTAGTACCCTCTTCTGTTTATGTGCTCCTTGAGGAGGGCAAATTATAGGCACATGAGTCCCATCAGTGGCCCCAGCACAGTTTGGAAACCCCGTTCTCTGACATCCATTCAAAGATCATGCTCTTTAGTAGTTGAAAACATCCTGGCTTCCAGCAGAAAGGACTCCACCAGACTGCTAAATGGAAGAGGTTATCTGAGCATTCAAGAATCATTTTGCTACTACAGAAGCACTACTGGCTGCCTTCCTGGACTTTCTGCCTTGTCTTAAAGGCATTCAGACCTTTTCCTCTGCTGCTTCAGAGTACACCTGGCAGCCATCTCCACCCATCATCCTTTGGCCACACTTTACTCTCATCATAGAGTGCTTCAGTTTCTCAAGGTCTCTTCCATGTCATTCCACCAGTCAGGGAGACTCTGCCCTTCTGGGACCTTCTTCTGAGCCCTTGGTACCAGGTATTTCTGGACACAGAACTTGCTTATATATGCCAGATGTGTTCATCATAAGATCGTTTAATGCTCTGCCAGATGTGGCTGGGTTTAGCTTAAATAAGGTATTTTATGTAAGTGCCACCTAGTAGCAAACAGTATAATACAGGTTTCAGAGCAGCAGCTGTGTTTAGTCTGTATCCACAAAAAGAAAAGGAGTACTTGTGGTACCTTAGAGACTAACAAATTTGAGTATAATACAGTTTAGCATTCTATTACATTTGGCAATCTGTTCTTTGTACTGTTCTATGAAGACTGTGTTTCTAGTGACCATAACTTCAGCCAGAAAATTAGGAGAGATTTGGTTCCTTATGACAGGACCACCATATATTGTATTCCACAAGGACAAAGTGTGTTTAAACCTCACACAGTTTTTACCCAAAGTGGTTTCTGACTTGCATATTAACCAGCTGATCCACCAACTTGCCTTCTTTCCCAAGCCTCACATCACCTGGGGAAAGGCTTAACTCCACATATTGGACATTGTCAGTTATCTTTCCTACTATCGGAACAGAACAAAACTGTTTTAGGTACTCTCCTAGATTGTTCCCAGCATTTGCCAATGTAATGAAGGGTCAAACTAGCTCTACCCAAAGACTATTAAAATGGGTCTTGGACTGGATTGAAAGCCATGCTACACAGAGGCCTATTTAGACTCACTTGGGCTCATTAAGATCCGTTGTACCAGAGCTCAAGAACGAACAGTTACTTAACTACAGTTATTGTAGGGTCTTTGAGATATGGTCTACATATATTCTATGATCCATCCTCCTTCCCCACTACTGCAGAATCCCTGCCAATTTGGATTCCACATGAGTGAAGGAACTGGAGAATGGTTGCAGCCACCCTGGTTTTTTTTTTTTATGCCCTCTGCTATGGGGCACCAGAGGACATAAGCTTGGCCCCAATGGAAAGTGCTATTCAGAAAGATTCTGGTCTTATGTGAATGGGGTGCATGTGCATCCAAAGTAGAATATATGTGGACAACATATCTCAAAGAATCCTGGTTACTGTAGGGTACGTAACCATTTTTTTTCATCTATACACAAAGTACTTCAGCCAGCCAGGCATCACCTCTTCCACATAGTTTTCTGAGTTGCTGTGACAGCATATTGCTACCTAGAGGTATTAGAATAGTAGTCTCATGACTTTCTTTGGTAGAGGCCATGATGAAATTTAATAATCAGCCAGCAGATGGGGCTTTTAGCTAACAAAAACCGAATGCATCCGATGAAGTGAGCTGTAGCTCACGAAAGCTTATGCTCTAATAAATTTGTTAGTCTCTAAGGTGCCACAAGTACTCCTTTTCTTTTTGCGAATACAGACTAACACGGCTGCTACTCTGAAACCTGTCAAAAACCTAATATCTGTTATCCTACTAGGACTCTAGAGTAACTGCCTTTCATAATGTGAATCCTGCAGCACAGCGAGCTGCAACTCTTGAGCTAGACTGACTCATTAAAAGTACAGAAATATCAGTTTAGCTATGTGAAATAAGTTGTCTGTCTTTACCGTTCCTAGGGTACAAATGAATGCACCACAATAGATATCTTTAGCAATGTAAGCTGAAAGGCATAGTCTCCTCCTTTACCAGGTGGAGTTAGGATTTAAATGGATAACAATGTTGTTCTTTTTGTTGTTCTGTTGTTCTCAGAATTTTCGCCAATTCCTCTGTTCTGCTCGTATGAGCAGGTAGGAGTCTGACACTGACATGTGCCCACTCATTTAAAATGCAATCAGTTATTGCTAAGTGTGCCAGATATAGGGCCTAATATTGAGAAGTGCTAAGTCTTTGCAACTGAAGACAATGGGAGCTGCAGATGTGCAGCATCTCGCAAGATCAGTCCCCTGTGCCCTGACTGACTGTTTGGGGGATTTCCCTGCTGAGGATCTGGGATTTTTCAGTGTTTCAGTTTCCATGGCTGATTCTACAGTAGAAAATTTCTTCTGAAATGTTCTCATTCTGGAATTAACATTGTCCAATGACAAAGTCCATTTCTTAGAAAAAATTATGTAGTTGTTTTGTAAATAACTTTGACCATGTAAACTTCAAAAAAAATTCTTAAGGTTCATTTATACAAATGTATACCTTGCTGATTATGAATTTAAATGTGCATTATTCACAATAAGCAAAAATACAGCTGTCTTGCTAATCCACGCGTCTGATACCACACAAGATACCAGCAGTTTCTTTCCATTTCTTAATAAATACTTAATGCCAGTATTTTTTCCTTGTTCTCAAGAGCCAGCCTGTGTGGCTGTCGTGTGGTAGGAGTGTGAATTCTGAATACTCCAGCAGCGCTCTTCCCACAAGCAGATCCTTAGCTAGAGCTGGCCGGAGGATGACTATTCCATTTCACAGCAACTTTTGTGGTGTTGGAATTTGCAATTCACATGGAAACAAAAACGTTTCAAACACCTTTGCAAAAAAACAGAAGTGTCAAAATTATCCATTTTTGTTTGAAATCTGAGCTTTTGATTGGGGAAGAGGCATGTGTGTGTCTCTGTCCATCGACCCTATCTGGGTGGTGTGACGGGGCAAGGCCACATGGCTATGGAAGAGTAGTGGGAGATAGATATATTAGCTCCAGGCTAAACAAATCCCTGGTACCAGGATAAGTGAAATGGCAGCTGCTCCAGGTCAATTAAGACACCTGGAGTCAATTAAGAACTTTCCAGAAGGCAGGGAAAAGGCTAGGTTGATTGGGACACCTGAAGCCAATCAGGGGCTGTCTGAAACTAGTTAAAAGCCTCCCAGTTAGTCAGGTGGGTGTGCATGTCAGGAGCTGTGGGAAGAAGTTGTGCGGTTGGAGAGGCTGAGTAGTACACACCATATCAGGCACAAGGAAGGAGGCCCTGAGGTAAGGGTGAAGTGGAGCTTGAGGAAGTGAGGGCTGCTGTGGGGGAAGTAGCCCAGGGAATTGTACATGTCATGTTTCTAAAAGGTCAGCTACCATAGCTGATACTATTAGGGTCCCTGGGCTGGAGCCCGGAGTAGAGGCTCCCCCCCACCTTTGCCCGCTGATTAATCACTGAGCCTGGGAGACAACAGAGACCGTGCAAGGAAGGATAACTTCTCCTCACCTCCCTCGCTGGCTTATGATGAAAATGGCTCAGTAGACTGACCCTCCACGTAACCCTTCTTTCTCTAGAGACAAGGGTCACAGTGAGCCTCTGAGGCTAGCGAAATCCACCAGGAAATGTGGGACCCACGGAGGCAAGGACAGAGCTTTTTCCAGAGTGACTAGAGCATGGAAGACCCAGGTCTGAGTCTCTGTTCTAAATCAGGCAGAACAGGGAATTGAACTTATCTCCCACATCTCAGGCCAGTGTCCTAACCATAGGCATATCTCTGTTTCTCTCTCCATATAAAATCAGTTGCAATAGTATCATAGAATCATAGAACTGGAAGGGACCTCGAGAGGTCATCTAGTCCAATCCCCTGCACTTAAGGCAGGACTAAGTATTATCTAGAACATCCCTGACAATTGTTTGTCCAACCTGCTCTTAAAAATCCCCAATGATGGAGATTCCACAACCTCCCTAGGCAATTTATTCCAGTGCTTAACCACTCTGACAGTTAGGAAGTTTTTCCTAATGTCCAACCTAAACTGCCCTTGCTGCGATTTAAACCCATTGCTTCTTGTCCTATCCTCAGAGGTTAGTGAAGTTCCTTCTGGACTTCATATAATCCCTGGCACTTCTTTTTAAGACTCTGCTGGGGGTGGGAGTTTTGTTTTGGTGTTTAAAAGACTTAATTTGTTGCTGACTGCAGCTGGTGTTTGCCATCTGTACTGGACAGTCTCCTTAAGGAGTTGCCCACATGCACTGTTTATGTATTGCTTTAATTATATTTATTTAGAAACAGATATAAAGTGGTGCAACCCCTTAGTGTGAATACAGTTATACTAGCATATAAGTGCTTATATTGCTGTAGCTTATTTCCCATAAATTCACAGCAATAAGCTGCATCTTTGTAAGCACCTGTATACTGATAAACTCTATCCCCCCCTAGTAAGCTATACCATTTTAACCAAGAATGGGACCTCATCATGTTAGGCACTGCACAAACACAGAGTAGTAGGTGGTCCCAGTCCCAAAGAATTTACAATCTAAATAGACAAGGTAGACATAGTGTGGGAATAGGGTATAATACACACATGGCACAATCTGTGCATAAACATCTTAATATTTTATCCTGATATGATATAAACAATCTGAAGCTTATTGCCAGCTTTTTCCATTTGTGTGTTCTGAGCAGAAGCAGTGCAAAGAAAGGAGTTAGACACCTTTAATTTTGGTAGTTCAGAGGTTCATGACACCCTGGAGCCATTTTTTTTTTAGTGATTCTTTCTCTAGTCTCTAAGACTCATGGTACTTACATTTTACTTCTGGATTTATTTTCAGTCCACGGGCTCTTCCTCCTCTCCCCCCCCCCATCCTTATCTAGAATTTTTCGCTATTCAGGTCCCTCAGTCTAAGCAACTCCTCTCATCAGGAGCCTGCAATGCATTTTAGCATCACTTTTTTTTTTTTTGGTAAGATTGGACGGCCTCCTCCAAGAAGTCTAGTTCTTTCTTATTTAAATGTCTATACTTGTAGTTTCAACAAATTCAGAAACTGTCAGAAATACTTTCTGGACTTAATTATGGCTGGAAGTGCCATTTGCTGCTGGCTTTCTTTGCAAATATCCTACTTTGGGAATCCGTGATGGGTCTTTAGCCTCAGAAGACTTATGCAGTCACTAAGTAGGGCCCCTGTCCACATATCCTCCCCAGCTTACTAGTTTCAACTCTGTAGACCAGGAGTAGGCAACCTATGGCACATGTGCCAAAGGCAGCACGCAAG
The DNA here is from genome assembly GCF_009764565.3 of Dermochelys coriacea. Classification (NCBI taxonomy): domain Eukaryota; kingdom Metazoa; phylum Chordata; order Testudines; family Dermochelyidae; genus Dermochelys; species Dermochelys coriacea. The sequence goes on from NC_050069.1 coordinate 205,124,716, forward strand.
CTGATTTTCAGTGGCACTCTCACTGCCCAGGTCCTGGTCACTGGTCTGGGGGGCTCTGCATTTTAAATTTATTTTTAAATGCTTCTTAAACATTTTAAAAACTTGTTTACTTTACATAAAACAATAGTTCAGTTATATGTTAAAGACTTATAGAAAGAGACCTTCTAACAACATTGATGTATTACTGGCACCCAAAATCTTAAATTAGAGTGAATAAATGAAGACTCAGCACACCACCTGTGAAAGGTTGCCGACCCCTGCTGTAGACCCACTTACAGAGGGAGAGAGAGAGTCCTGGGCATCTTCATTTGCACAGGATCTCACAATTTGAAGAAGAATTTATTTTTAGATATCATGAGCATTAAAATGTTATTGATTATTGAAGCAACACTCAAAATTATAAATCTGGTGCATAAAATTGAACTGATATGTTACTGTGACGGGTTTCAATCGGTCCACTGAGCCTCTAGGGGACGATGGAGAGCTACTGTCCCACTGGCAGGCCTTAGTCACACCTTTCAGGCACTGGGGAATTAGCGGAGAAGGAGTGCTGGCGCGGGTCTGCAGCACGCCCCTCAGGCAAGGGAACACAGGCCCACCCAACTCCACTGCATTCCAGCCCAGGGCCCTGACAGTGGTGGGAGGAGAGGGTCCTGCCGCTGGGTCAGCAGAGAACCATCCGTGCCCCGCTGACCAAATACACCCACCTCACTGTGCAGTTCTGTCCCTTGGCTACTTCCTACTGGGTCTATCAAGCGGGCCTCTCCGGTCTCTCCAGCTTGTCCAGGTATTCAGCTGCTGGCAGCTCCAGCCCCCCCTCTGTGTCGGGCTCACGCTGGCCCGGGTTACAGCTTGGCCCCTCCAGGTACTCAGCAGCTGGTAGTCCTGGTCGCCTCAGTCCTTCCTCCAGGTCAGGTTTCTCCTGGCCCAGGGTCTCCCCTGGGTCAGCAGCAAGGTCCAGAGGGAACAGCCAGCAGCCTGTGTCCATCTCCCTCCCTGGTGCTCCCCTCACTAGGCAAAGGGCCCTGCCCTTCGTATTTCCTGTTCCACCCCTCCCCTTCCGGGGATTGGTCTGGCCCCGCCCACTCAGGCTGAGAGGGTGGCTCTTTACCTTCTGGTTCGGAGGGAAACCACCCTGGCTCCCTACAGTTACCAATTTTGGCTTTCTGGGACCCTCAATGTTCACTTCTTGATACAGCCTTTCTAATGATCTTGGCCGTGTCATTTAACCATCCTGTACCTTATTTTCTTTGAGTGCTTAATCATAGAATCATAGAATATCAGGGTTGGAAGGGACCCCAGAAGGTCATCTAGTCCAAACCCCCTGCTCAAAGCAGGACCAAGTCCCAGTTAAATCATCCTAGCCAGGGCTTTGTCAAGCCTGACCTTAAAAAGGTCATTTTTTTGATGCTTGCTCATTTCAATTCCAAGTAGGTGTGTGCATGCTACATGCACAGTCGCCGGAAGGTTTTTCCCCTAGCAGTACCCATCGGGTTGGCTCAGGTGCCTTCTGGAGTCGTGCCTTCATGGCGCTGCTCATAGGGCCCTGCCGACCCACCGCCTCTCCAGTTCCTTCTTACCACCAGTGATTGGTTATTGGAGCGTTCTCTTCTCTCGTTTTCAAACGATCCCCTAGTGTACCTGTAAATAGTTTTTTATAGTTGGTTAGTGCAGTTGGGTCCCTTGTTAGTCGGGGTTTCCTTCCCCTTCCTCTTCCCAGGGCCGGGCCATGCCTCGGTCCCAGGGGTTTAAGCCGTGTGAGGTCTGTCAAAAGCTGATGCCCAGGGGCGTCCTGCACGCGTCCCGCTTGAAGTGCTTGGGGGAATCCCATTGGATGGATAGGTGCAAAATCTGTAGAGGATTCCACCCCTCCACCAAGAAGGAAAGGGATTACAGTCTAAAACTGTTGTTAATGGAGACAGCCCTATGGCAGCAGTTGGAGTCAAGCCCTATGGATCTGGCACGAGGTTCTTTGGCGCCATCAAGGGGCAAGCCGTTGATGATGCAGCACTGCTTGCCCTCTTCGCAGCGCCATCCGACACCGTGCCACCATGGTCTCTGCAGTTGGACTCCTCTGCATCAGACTCGGAGGCAGAGTCCTATGTCTAGGAGGAGCTGGCATTGAGCACAGCGGCATCCCGGAGACCAGAAATGGTACAATCCTTTCCACTCGAGCTGTGGCTAGTGTAGTGGCAGATGCTAGTGCAGTGGCCCTTTTGGACCCTGTCAGCATACCAGCAATCCCAGGGGTCCTTTTCAGAGCTATCCCTTTTGTCCATCTGATGCAACCAAGCCCCGTCCAGGGCCAGAGAGCTCTCTCACCATGCCACTACCAGCACTGTGACCAGAACCACAGATGACACCATTGTCAACACTGCAGTCGGTGCCGGACACAGATTACCGAGTGCGCATCGAGGAAGAAGGCCTCTTACCAGCCCAGGCCTCTTCGTCATCCTCACCCAATGAGGCAGTAGCGGGAACATCTTCAGCACCTGCCACACTGGATAGTAGAGTCCACCTGGAGCTCCAAAGAAGGGTGGCACAAAATCTGGGTATCCAGACGGAGGAGGTCACTAAGGTGTCAGACCCTATGGTGGACATTTTATCCCCTACAGGCCACAGTAGGGTGGCACTTCCCCTTATTAAAACAATTCAGGAGACCACTAAGACACTGTGGCAGACACCGGCCTCTCTGACCCCCACAGCAAAAGGGGTTGAAAGAAAATATTTTGTGCCATCAAAAGGGTACGAATATCTGTTTATGCACCTCCCACTGGACTTGGTGGTGGTGGTGGCGGCAGGTGTTAATGAGCGGGAGACGCAGCAGGGCCCCACTCCCAGCCAAAGGACATGAAGAAGATGGATCTCTTCAGGAGGAAAGTGTACTCCACCAGAGGGCTGCAGATTCACATTGCGAACCAGCAAGTGATCTCAGTTGCTATAATTTTAAATCTTGGGATGCAATGACAAATTTAAAGACTTTGTGTCAGCAGACTTGAAGTCGGAGTTCTCTGCCTTGGTTGATGAGGGCAAGGTGGAGGTGAGGACCTCATTGTAGGCCTCGCTGGACTTGGCGGACTCAGCAACCCGCACCATATCTTTGGGGATTGAGATGCATCATTGCTCCTGGCTTCAGGCCTCCGGCCTCCTGGGGGAGGTTCAACAGACTATTCATGACTTCCTGTTCGAGGGCTCCACTTTGTTTTCAGAAAAAACAGACTTGAAGCTGCATAGCTTAAAAGATGCTCGAACCACTTTAAAATCTCTGGGGTTGCACGCACCTGCCACCCAACGCAAGCATTTTAAGCCCCAGCCTATGCTGTACCCGTATCGGGACACTCAAGTCAAGTCCTTCCCACCTTCCTTCCCCATCCCTCTTCAGGGACCCCTCTCATGAGCAACTCCTAATACAGGAGGTACAAACCCTCCTACTGGCAGGAGCAGTAGAGGAGGTTCCACAGGAACTAAGAGGCAGGGGTTTTACTCCTGGTACTTCCTCATACCAAAAGTAAAAGGGGTCTCAGACCCATCCTAGACCTGTGCAGTATCAACAGTTTCATGAAGAAACCAAAGTTCTGTATGGTTTCTTAGGCCGCCATCATCCCGTCCCTGGATCCAGGGGATTGGTATGCTGCCCTCGACTTGAAGGACACATACTTACACATTTCCATAATCCTGCCTCACAAGAGGTTTCTGAGATTCGCAGTGAGCCACACTCACTACCAATTTACAGTCCTCCCCTTCAGCCTGTCATCAGCCCTTGGGTATTCACCAAATGCATGTCCTGAGGAAAAGGCAGTTACAGATATTCCGGTACCTTGATGACTGGTTGGTCAAGGACCGTTCCAAGATGCAAGTGGAACAACAGGTCAAATTGATAAGGTCCACATGTGACACTGGGTCTCCTGGTGAATGTGCAAAAGTCGACTCTATCCCCTACTCAGAGAATACAGTTTATAGGGGTAGTGTTAGACTCAAGGCAAGCCAGGGCTTTCCTACCACAGTCTCATTTTCAAGTTATGCACAAGATTATACAAGGCATCACACAGTACCCCATAACTACTGCAAGGAATGGCTTAAAGCTTCTCAGGCACATGGCATCTTGCATGTATGGAGAGCAACAGGCAAGGGTGAGGCTCAGACCTCTCCAGGCCTGGCTAGCATCAGTGTATTGATTGCTCAGACACATTCTGGACAAAGTAGACACTCTCAATGTGGGTTCTCGAGACTCTTCAGTGGTGGTTCGATCCACGAGTGGTGTGCGCTTTGGTCCCCTTCTCCAAACTGCATCCCTCACTGTGTCTGGTCACCGACGCGTTGGCAATGGGATGGGGAACACACCTCGGAGAGCACAGAACTCAGGGCTTCTGGTCTCCAGCAGAGCTATTGCTTCACATCAGTGTCAGGGAGCTGAGAGCAGTTTGCTTGTCAAACCTTCCAAGTTCATTTGGAAGGAAGATGTGTATCAGTCCTGATGGACAATACAAGTGATGTTTTATTTAAATAGATGGGGTGGAGCATGCTCTTCTCCCCTATATCAGGAAGCTTTCAAGCTCTGGGACTTCTGCATAGCCCACTCAATACTCCTAGAAGCTTCCTACTTCCCTGGATCTCAAAACAAGCTCGCGGACCACCTCAGCAGATCCTTTCACAATCACAAGTGGTTATTTGCCCACATGTGGTGAACAATATTTTCCAATTGTGGAGTGTTTCCCCAGAATGACTTGTTCACCACAAAGAGCAAAAGGAAGTGCCTACAGTTCTGCTCTTTCCTGAATCATAGTCTGGGCTCACTTGCAGACGCATTTCTCTTTCTGTGGAAGAACCACTTGTTCTACACGTTCCCACTTATCTTGCTCGTTCACAAAGTCCTCCTTAAGATCTGGAGGGATGGAACCTCAGTGATGCTGGTGGAGTTATCAGTGGACACCCCAATCACCCTACCTTTAGTTCCAGATCTGATCACCCAGCATCATGGCAGGCTCCAGCATCCCAATCTCGAATCTCTCCAGCTCACGGCTTGGAAGCTGCATGGTTAAACTCGATAGAGCTCAAATGCTCAGCTCCTGTTAGGGAGGTTCTCCTTGGCAGTAGGAAATCCATCCATCAGGGCTACCTATTTAGCCAGGTGGAAGAGATTCTCAATCTGGTGTTCGCAAAGCTGTACCTCTCAGACACAATCATCAGTACCCTTTATCTTGGACTACCTGCTACATTTAGCTCTTGTTGATAAAGGTTCACCTGGCCCCCATTTTGGCATTCCACCCAGGAGAGGCAGGCTGCTCGGTCTTCACTAACCCAATGATGTGGCATTTTCTTAAAGGACTGGGTAGGTTATACCCACAGGTACAGCAATCAACCTCATCTTGGGACCTTAATCTGGTGCTTTCAAGGTTGGTGGGGCCTCCATTCAAGCCCTTAGCAACATGTTTAGTGCTCTACCTGTCATGGAAGATGGTTTTCCTAGTCACTATAACTTCAGCTAGAAGGATGTCCGAGCTCAAGGCCCCTCACATCTGAATCTCTCTTTTTATACAATCTTTTACAAGGATAAGGAGCAGCGTTGGCCACACTTGACCTTTCTCACTAAGGACGTCTCACATTTTCATGCCAACCAAGACATTTTTCTCCCAGTTTTTTTCCTGAAGCCACACGCTAACAGCTGGGAGTAGAAGCTCCACTCTCTGGATGCTTGGCGGGCACTGGCTTTTTATATTTTAAGAACAAAGCATTTTCATAAATCGAATCAGCTGTTTGTCATGGTGGCAGACAGGATGAAGGGCCTTCCCAGTGTCCTCCCAAAGGATATAATAGTGGATCACGACCTTTATCCAAGCATGCTATGATCTTGCAAAGATACCTGCCCCTGCGCTGACGGCACATTCCACTAGAACACAGGCCTCTTCAGCGGTTTTCCTGGCCCAGGTCCCAATCCAGGAGATCTGTAGAGCGGCAATGTGGTCCTTGGTCCACACTTTCACTTCTCATGCCATTACCCAGCATGCCAGGGATGATGCAGCATTCGGCAGAGCGCCGCTTCAGTCAGTGATTCCATGAACTTCAACCCCACCATCTAGGTAAGGCTTGGGAGTCACCTACTTGGAATCAACATGAGCAAGCACTGGAAGAATAACTCAATTAATAAGACTGGAACTTTTCAGCTTGAAAAAGAGATGACTAAGGGGGGATATGATTGAAGTCTATAAAATCATGACTGGTGTGGAGAAAGTAAATAGAGAAGTGTTATTTACTCCTTCTTGTAACATAAGAACTAGGGGTCACCAAATGAAATTAATAGGCAGCAGGTTTAGAACAAATAAAAGGAAGTATTTTGTCACACAACAACTCCTTACCAGAGGATGTTGTGAAGTCCAAGACTATAATAGGGTTCAAAAAAGAACTAGATAAGTTCATGGAGTAGAGGTCCATCAATAGCTATTAGCCAGGATGGGCAGGGATGGTGTCCCTAGCCTCTGTTTGCCAGAAGCTGGTAATGGGCAACAGGGGCTGATTACCTGTTCTGTTCATTCCCTGTGGAGCATCTGGCATTGGTTGCTGTCGGAAGTCAGGATACTGAGCTAGATGGATTTTTGGTCTGACTCAGTGTGGCTGTTCTTATGTCATATCATAGAATGAAATGTATGTGTGTAGGAGGTGAATTGCCACACATTGTCATTATGAATGATGTGACCACTTATGAAATGTTAGGGAGAGGTGTGTGGATTGTCATGCATTGTAGTTGTGAATGACATGACTGTTTATGAAGTAAGGGTGGAGGGCGAGTGGCAAGAAATGTGCATTTACATTTATGGCTTGATGTAGAAAAATGCATTGAATAAAAGTATTTACATACTATTTCCCAGTTACCCCTTTTCATATTTACCTTTTATTATTTGAAATACAAATATGATGTGATGCAGTGATGGCAATGACATTTCTTAATAAATTAAAAATCTTTATTTTTGAACATATATTAGAAAAGCACAATATTAAACCATTGTCAGGCAGGTCAGCTACCATTAGCACAGAAACACAGCAGTAATAAATCAATACCAAACTATTAACAAAAATAAAGTTCATGTACAATGCAAACATTGAAACCAGTTCCAAACAATAAGTCCCTACTGTTGCATGTCCCCTGGCCTCCCATTCTCCTTTCCAGTCCTTTCACATTTAGTGTACACTTGGGGCTGCATCAGGGGGTGGCACTGTTCACATGAGTTCAGGCCTGCAAATGAGAGGGGGACGGTCAGCATGGGGCTGAATAGCTGTATGGGGTAGATTTGCCCTGGCTAGCTGCTGCCAAGTCCCAGTTGCATGGGCCTGCCAACCATGGAATTGTCCAAAGTTGTCCTGGTCTGCAGCACATGGTACTATAGAGGGGATTCAGGATGTGGTGCAAGTGCAGCAAGAGCCTGTACGCTGGTGGCCATAAGCCTAAGCAATTTGGGGTTTTTTTTTCATACTGTTTCACCAAGCATCAAATTTCCCTCTTGAGGAAAATATTGCTCTCAGTCCTCTTTCCCACTTACAAGATGGGATTTACTTGATGTCCTAAATTGGTTCTAGACTCACCTCCATGGGGTAGTGTTTTTGTTTCTCTGTTTGCATACCACCTAGCAGAGTGGTTCTCAAACTAGGGCCGCTGCTTATTCAGGGAAAGCCCCTGACAGGCTGGGCCGGTTTGTTTACCTGCCGCATCCCCAGGTTCGGCCGATTGCGGCTCCCACTGGCTGCGGTTCGCCGCTCCAGGCCAATGGGGGCTGCAGGAAGGGCGGCCAGCACATCCCTCGGCCTGCGTCGCTTCTTGCAGCCCCCATTGGCCTGGTTCGGGCAACCACAGCCAATAGGAGCCGCGATCGGCTAAATCTGGGGATGCGGCAGGTAAACAAACCAGCCTGGCCCACCAGGAGCTTTCCCTGAATAAGCGTCAGCCCT